>NC_057795.1:339707539-339836079 GCF_018294505.1 Triticum aestivum
AACTCCTACTTGTTTTTACATGGCAACTGCTATCTAGGACAAATGGCAACTCTTATTGTACCTACATGGCAACTGCCATCTTTTCCATTGGCTTGTGTGCTCATCCCATACCTAGTTTTGAAATTGCATTCCTGGCAGATCAGACATTTTTATCATTCTTCAAGTTGGCCAACATGGCAACTATTGCTGGATTTGCATGGCAACTGCTAACTATGCCACATGGCAACTCATATCCCCCTTACATGGCAACTACCAGCTTTTCCACTTATTTTTCATTTTTTTAGATTTCTACCATGGAAAATATTTTTTGTTCATTTTTAATACCTTTTTCATGTGCTTTCTTTTTTGTAGGGTGAAGAAGACTACTACACGTGGGGCCAAGCATATCAGTAGGGACCCACTCGAACGCCTTCATTCAAAGTTGTCAACAGGGGGCAACTCAGATGTTCATGAGGCGCCAGTCGACAAAACTGGTGTTGCACCGTCAATTGTTCCCACTAACTCTACGCAAGTGGCCGACCATCTCCGCCGGTTGCAGATGTGCAGGTTAGAACAATAGGCATCCGTACATCGGGGAGTGACGAGTCGGTATCTGCCAGGACAGCTAAAATATTGCCAACTCTTTTGATAATGAAGGATGCTGCTGTGAGCCATGCCACCCTATCATCAAGCATTGAAGTGGACGCTCCCGAGACCAACCTAAGCAAGGAAGATTCCCACTCATCTGACACTGATTCCAAGCGCGTGCGTGGTGGCACTCCTGTGCCCACGACAGAAGTGGCTGAGGTGGCAGTTCATAATGATATGCCATCTACAGGTGAGAGTCTTGGCACAACAGCTCCAGCTCCTGTCGGTGCAGATACTGTTAAGGCGACTGTTTCGCATGCTGATCTTCCACCTAGGCGTCGTAGCCCCCGCAAGCAATCAACAGACATACCCAACGCACCAGCTGTAGCTAGGAGCAGCAGAGACGAGTCTGGTTATGTTCATGCGTCCACACTGTTCCCGCCACCTGCCAAAAGCAATGTGATGGAGAAACCGGAAGACCGGAGCACAACTGATGCATGTGTCAAGCCGGGCACGAGTGACGCAGGTGAATGTTCGGAGCAGACTGCGCCTTTACCCGCAATGGAAATCCCCAGCTTAAATCTGCGCACTTCCAGGCTCCCAGTCAATGTGGGTGTCCCCTACAGCCCAAACAAGATGATTGTCAAGAAAGTTGCGGCTGATACCGCTGACAACATGCCCCGCCCTACAAATAAGCCCGATCATTCTGTAGCGGCCGATTAAGAAATGTTTGTTGATCTTTCACCCTTGGATTCTACCCCGCAAGTTGTTCGTGGTCCGGCCAGTAGGCATGAGAGGCACTCAATGGCCTTCACCCCACCGAGCTTCAGCCTTGGCATCAGTCAAGATCAACCAGTGGTGCCAGATCCTATGTCAGTTGCCTTTGCTTTCCCGGGAGGCATGCCCGCAACGATGGCACAGCCAATGGTCGAGGGCAGGAAGGCTGTCAAGTTCGCAGAGCCGATAGTCCAAGGTACATTTCTCATGTGCTTATCATTTTCTTGTATACATCTTTATAGTTTGACTTTTGTCCCAATCATATTTTTTGGGGTTCTCACTTGTGATGGCAACTGTTATGTGATGACATGGCAACTGGATCTGATGCACCATGTCACCTACATTTTTTTGTTGCCATGCTGCATTTTACATTTGGCAACCACATGGCAACTGAACTTGATTCAACATGACAACTGTAGTTGTTGTCACATGGCAACTACAGTGCAATACACATGGCAACTGGATTTGCTGCACCATGTCACCTGCATTTTTGTTTCCATGCTGCATTTTCTATTTGGCAAGCACATGGCAAGTGGAGTTGACACAACATGGCAACTGTAGTTGCTGTGACATGGCAACTACAGTGCACCACACATGGCAACTGGATTTGCCTCCACATGGCAACTCCCTACTTTTTGTACCTACATTTCACATCATGCACCATATCTTCTCACAATCCATCTGTTTTTGATTTCCAGGTATCCTAATCCACTTTTTTGATCCCTGCAGGCACCCCTGAGGAGATTTCACCGTCACTTGATGAAGCTTACCGCGGGATCAAGGAGGCAGCATTGCAGATGAGGTCCTCATGAGGTCAGGGGCAATCAAGTTCCAACATGCCTGCAGATACGGCATCTGAGGATATCATTAGGAGTGCCACCCCTGGTTCTGTGAGGCAGAAGAGGGTAGTTCACCCACCTCTCGCGGAAGACTACGAGCCTGAATTCAGGGCCACAAAGGAACAGACCCAGCTGTACGATATTGTTAAGTGATTTGGAAATGCGAGGGCCAGCAGCAAGCACATGAAGGAGCTGAAAGTGTAAATGACCACACCACATAATCTCTCATTTTGCTTTGCTCTTTTTTTACCATTCATCTTCTTCGTGCTTTCTATACATGATCCGCTTACGTTTTAGTTCTTTTATTTTTTTTACTTAGTAGGCATGATTCTTTCATGTTATATCATTTTCATACAACTCATGTTTGGACAGAACCAAGGTCATTCAATGCGAAGCGACGTACGTCGACCTGGGTGATCTTGCCGAGTCCGTGAGGCCAAACGGTAAAATGTTGACGAATGTAGTTGCATGCGGGATTGACTACATCAACAATCATATGGATGTGTGTGCCGACAAAACAATCATGCATTACAGTGTGACCTGCAAAATATGGGATGGTGACTTCCACCACAAAATCCTGAGGAAGAATTTTGCTCAACACGGTGAATTCAAGCTCACACTGAAGAAATATGTGAGTACTCCTTCCCTATTTGCACTTTTTTCACATGGTATGGTTTTTTCCATCATCTGCACTCTGTTTATGTGGCAGATGTTTCATGTGGCATCAGCTGTCGTGCAAACTGACTTTTTGATTTTTGCATCCCGTGCAAACTATGTGGCAACTTCAAAGTAAAATACACGGCAAATCTTGTTCATACATGGGCGGCAACTTTCTTTCAACTACCCACCATAACTAAAGATTCTACGTAATTCTACTTTTTTTGTCCCTCTGCTGTTCTTCATGTAAACTTTGCTTCTCATTTCCTTCACTTTTACATGCAGGTCATGTTCCCCATGTTCCAGGAGCTTGCACCACACGACCCACACGACAAGTGTGGTCACCACTATGCGATCTGTCTTGACCTGAAGAACCAACGCTTTGAGGTGCTTGATTCAATGCGTTCGGCAGCTGATGCAGACCTTACTTCGCATGCTGAATTCTTCATGAACAACATCAAAGAGACATGAAACCGTCACTATGAAAACTCAAAGGTCCAGATCAGACATTTCCCGATTGAGTACGTGGCGACTACGAATCAAGGGAACACGTAATTTCCTACCCCCTCCTTCATGTGCCATTTACATCAATCCCACCCCTCTTTTGTTGTTACATCTGAATTGGAGTTTATCATTGATATGTCTGTCATTTTTGCGAGTTCACCTGACTCTTTTCCTTGTGCAGGACGGATTGTGGCTTTCACACGTTGGAATACTTTGCAAAGTGGGAAGGTAGACTTGTTCCCGCTATCACAGCTGCAACGGTCGTTGAGCTCCGAAAAATTTACACATGAAACTGGTTGACGGATGAAGATTTCAACAAGCGGTCTGGAGCACGCGAGTTCATGGAGGAAGCTGTCAAGAAAGTCATCAAGAAGTACAAGTGATCATGTGGCGTTACACATCGGACGCATACCTTACATTCTGTTGCCGAGGAATGTAAGGTACTATCTTTGTTCTTGTCAAAACTATGTTCGTGTGCTATGTTATGACTGCAACCCCGTGTAGCCTAGTATGTAGTGGTGGTGTATGAGCGACATTTGAATATTTTCTGTAATATATGTGTGGATGTGAACCTATTTAGGAGTGACAGGTGATACGTTTTATTTTTATCATTATTATTATGGTTTCATCGTTTGTAGTAATAGTTTGCTGCTTCGAATGCGTCTATGATGTTTTAAAACATGACAAATGTAGTTCATCAGATATGGTTAGTGAAAGTCATCATCATTTTCATTTGACTGTTTTTCTTCTTCTTTTTCATCGCTAACTGTACCGGCTAGCATGGTAGTTTGATCATGTAGTCGTAACCTTTCCTGCGGTTGATGCACGTTATGCTTTTTTCAACTTGTTTCCCATACATTGCACACAACACACTATGTGACGACAACATAACATTTTCAGTTGACATTGGCATTTGCATACCAACATGCCCAATGAAAGTACAGTTCATTAAACATGGCAACTGCATTTCATTGAACATGGAAAATGCATCCGAGCAAGCATGGCAAACAGAATTTTTATTGAACATGGCAACTGCAGCTGAGTAAGCATGGCAAACAGTATTTTATTAAACATGGCAACCACATATCATGGCAACTGCATTGCATTCTATATGGCACCTACTGCCTTCGTGCTTTGCGCAAATAAGATTGTAACGCAACTGACTTACTTGTTAAAGATCTTGTTGGTGTATATCTTGCTCATTTGACTCTTCATCGGTAAATACGTTAGCAATTTTGGCTGCTTTAGCGTGGTGTTCGCTTCTTGCTGTAGCTCAGATCCCAGTATTTTTTGTTGCAAAGCTATGTACTGCTTGGCAAACTGTAGCAATGAGTTGCGAGGGCTCACGTACCGCTTCAAAACAGCATTGAACCCCTCGCTACGCTACATAGTCTGCAGAAATGGGAAGAAGCACTGCATGAAGTAGGCCAGCACCCAGTACATTTGCTTCTCCCACAGGCTAGCAAGAGTCTCGTTGTCTTGGACTTGATATGTTTCAATCATGGCCATCCAGCTCCTTTCAAACTCCTCCATCGTCAAGCTGTGGTCCATGCACATCTCGAATGCCTTGTGCAGCTCTGGACGGTCAGCAAAGAACGGTCCTAGCGTCTCCTCAGTCTTCTTTATAATGTGCCACCTGCAGTGCCTGTGCACTGCCAACGGAAAGACCTCCTCTATGCCTACACGCATGCTAAAATCCTGGTCTGTTATTATGTTCATCGGAGCAAGTCCATCCATGCACTCCAAGAAGGTCTTGAACAGCCAAATGTACCCATCCATGTCTTCATTCCGAATGAGCCCGCAGCCGAACTGCAACGACTGATTGTGGTTATTTATTTCTATGAATGGAGCGCATGGCATCTTGTACATATTAGTGAGATACGTCGCGTCGAATGAAATGCAATATCGGAAATGTTTGTAGGCTCTCCTTGCAGCACCATCCACCCAATACATGTTCCTGACACGGTCCTCATCGTCCAACCTTATCCTGTAGAAGGAATCTGGATCTTCCTTCGCTTTCTCATCAAAGTAGGCCATTGTGGCCTCTATGTCAGCCAACTTGCTCTCTCTACGGTACTTTGCCTTTAGGTTTGTGACGCCAGCTGGTATGTAGGGCATGCTACTCAGAGTCCCCTTTTTGTTGTGGATGAGTAATAGTATCTGGACCATTCTTGATAGACCAACGTTATAATCATGTAGCAGCTTTATGAATTTCCTTTCGAGGGGGGTGAATCCTTTGTGGGCAGTCAGAAATTTTACCAGGTCGAACTTCTTTATGAGTTTGTGGTTGTGCTCGTCAAAACATTCAGTGACCACATACTGTGTTCCATCTACGTTTAGCTTACACCGGACAGGGCATCCCGTCTTGAGAATGATACCTCTCTTTCGTTCCGGAACGACAGGCGCAACACCTTTCCCCTTCTTGTTCCTTCGTGCCTTGTGGCACCTCATCTCACCTCTGCTTTACTCGTTAGTTTTCTTAATTTTCCTATGGTATTCGGTGTTGACCGCAAACCCATGGAACTTTGCATATGTCTGGTAGAATTCCTTTGCTTCTGCAAACAATTCAAATCTCTGCCCAACGTATGGTGGCTGAGGTACCACGATCTCTGATTGCCCATCATCTTCATCCCCTTGTGCTTCGTCATCAATTTCATCATTCACTTTAGTATCGGCGGTATTTTCATCTACTTGAGTGTTGCCAGTGCTTGTGTTCAAAGGGGTGCCTGTCGGCATTGCTGGAATGATTGCCATTTCCGACTCTGATTCGGCATTGTTTGCGGCATGATTGTCTGCTGCTGGTGGAACGCGTCTTCCGTGCGCTCAGAGCTCCCCGCAGTAGATGTCCCCGCGCCGCTGTTCACTGTAGTTGTAGGCCCTGTAATAGAAAAAACAGGTACGAGAGTAAGATTTTGCTTGAATAACATATTTATCGCAATGGATCACATCAACTTCGAGTGATTTGGCATGACATCATTCAAACAGCAAGCCGTGAGTCTGCGTGTGGATATGCATGGCAACTGCAGTTGTCCAGTCATGGCAGCTACAGTCCAACAAACATGGCAACTATTGTTTGCCAATGCACGACAACCAGCTCCTTTTTAGTACGAAAACTTGGATTCTATATACATGGCAGCTGCAGTCCTGCATACATGGCAAATACTGCTACCAATACATGGCAACCACTGTGTTCTAGCATCAAAACTTTTGCATTCTAGGCTTGATCTCACTAGGCAAATGCGATCAACCATTAGTGCTGCACACATGCTTTTAGTAGTTGGCAAATTTCCGAAGACAATATATGACTCATTGCACACAACCACTTGTTTAGCATTTTATGCTTGATTTTGTCCATCATCACTGCTACAAATCTTCTCTTTCGTCACGTGCTATTTTTTGCCACAAAAACAAATGTAGTGCTCTTTTGTGGTTCAATTTTTTCCTTACCTTGTTGTGCTGCATGTGCCCATCTTGTGTGGTCTGTCACACCAAATTGACGTGCTCTATCTGCAATTTGTGAAGCTTGCCACGAGACGTTTGCTGGGGTACCACCATCGTAATAACCTGCAAGCATCGTAGTAGTTGGTCAATACATGGCAACTGCAGTTTGTGCTGGCATGGCAACTGCAGTTGTCCTGGCATGGCAACTGCAGTTGTTCCTCCATGGCAACTGCAGTTGTCCAGGGAGGGCAACAACAGTTGTCCAGGGATGACAACTGCAGTTATTTATTCATGGCAATTGCAGTTGTCCAGTCATGGCAACTGCAGTTGTCAACTATGCTCCTTCTGCTAATTCACCGTCCGCAACTTCACTTTTTTATGGACTCACCTGTGTATGACGTCGACGGTAGGTACATGGGTGCTGCCTGATGCCACGTGCTGCATGAAGGCTCTGCATTTTCCCCCATCATAACTCGTGAGTCTTTTGCCAACCTTTGCAAGTTTATTTTTCATGTCCAGACCAGTATGTGTTCTTTTTTGTATGCGTTACCTTGATTAGCCATATTAGCTAGTTGAAGTTGGCTGCTTGTACATTTGTCAGTGTTAGCGCCCTATGACTGAACTTGCCACGGAGGCCCCCTGAGTGTGTTTTGGTCATAAGAACCTTCAAAAAATGACAGTGTGCGACATAAGTAGAATGTCATCTTCATTGTTGCGAACATGGCAACTGTTCTTTTCTTTTGTTATCATGCATCATACCAATGCCTGCATACTGTTCTAGTAGTGGCAGCAATGGCCCTGCAGAATAAGTTGACTGTACTCTGATGCATCCCAAGGGGGCGTTTCTGGCCTTTGAGAACCCCAAGTATCAGCGCCATCTTCGTGATTCATTCTTTCCGCGACTCGTTTCTTCCAACGTGTTCTCAATCACTGCATGAACAAGAACGCATCAACAATCCACAAAAAATGTATTTTTCTGCTGCTTGCACGTAGAAGATAACACGTCAGTGTTATCACATTTTCATGCGTAGGCAACCAACACATCGCGGCAAGCAGGACATGCACATCCATACTTTTTTTCTAAAATTTGGGTGCTAGCTATCCATTCGATTCGATGGCAACAACCACTACAATAGGATGGCAAGCAACAGGTTAACAGGGTGGCAGTCACTGACAACGAAAGGTGGCAACTGACGTTAGACACAAGTGGCAATTAATTTTTTCCACCCCCTTTATTCCAAATTTATCATTCCTCTCCTTTTTTTAGGGATTCCTACTCATCCATTTCATTACCAACTACTTGCGTCAAGCGAACTAGGAACTTAAGGTAATCTCAAGCGTAGTACATGGCAGATCTGGTGTATTCTGCTTGGCAAATGCGAAGATACACAGAACCATGTAGTGTTTTACCCCTATAGCGTGTATCCAGTCGCCACCTTCATCTGCAAATTTGGAATTTTCTGCCCATAAGAAGGATGAGAAGCAGTATGAGATCGGAAGATTTCACCTGCTTTTAGCTGATCGTCTTGGGAGGGCGGGGTTGGAGTGGGGGCGGGGGTGGGGGAGGGTTGGGGTGTAGTTTGCGTTGGGAAGGCCCTACAGATCTGCTCTGGTTGCCATGACAACCAGAGAAGGCCGGCGGTGGAGGTAGGGGTTCGAGAGGTGGGGGACGATGGCGGCAGTCGGGAATGGGAATCGATCGGAGGCCGGGAACGGCTGGATCGTGCGGGCAGCGGGATCGTCTGGCCCGGACGGGGTCGTGCGGGCGGGGTTGCCACACACCGGACGTGTGAGCTGTGCCATTACGCATCCAGATGCGGTCGTGCGGGCGGGTTCCTGTCCATGCCACACGAGACGTGCGGACGGGTTTCTGCCAATGTCACATGTGTGGCAGTTATTGGGACCCAAAGATTATTACCTAAACAAAAGCGCGGAGGAGGTCTCCGGATTGGCACCCAAGCGACGTTGGAAGCTTTTGGTTTGGTGCAAGATTTCCTACGTGTAGTAGTAGTTGTAATCGTTTTTTTACATGGAAGTTGTAATCATTACTCGAAAAAAAGCAGTTGTAATCAGGCATTGCTGCGTATTCCATGTCCAGAGAGACTCTAATCTAGTCCATCTGCTGTCGGCAGATGCACTTATTTGCATATACGACTTGTGGCTTCCGTCCGCGTCCGTGCTGCTGTTTTGTTTTCTTCTTCATCTATCCATGGACAAATTCTTCAAGGCGAGGTAACTTTCGTTCTTCAATTATTATTTTTAGAATGCAGTACAATCATCACAAGCATCTCGCGGTCGACGGAGCCGTTCCTTAGCAATGGAACAATAAACCTATTAAATCTTGAATTAAGTCCATAAAACTGTGATCACCCATGCCAAGTATGAGCATGTCTGGGGTTTCAACACAAGTGATCTGATCATCTTACCTGGAATAAAAAAGCGATCATCTTTTTCTTTTGAGGCAGTAGAAAGAAAAGTTGGGCGTTCTTTTTATCTCCCATACTCCTTTTAGGGCTCTATATCTCTAATCGAATAAATTGATTTCATATAAGCATTTCATTGGCACCTATCTCTATAATCAAATAAACTGACTTCGTATAAGCATTTTAATGGCAGCTATGGAGCTAGTTGCTTTAGCTACAGTTCAGGTAGCCCTATATTCCAGAAAGTATACAACCCGATTTAACAGCGGGCATCCATACGTGTTTCGGGGACCCCCTGTCCGCGAGCCCATACATGTTTCTATGGGTCTTAGTGTAACCAGCTTGTCGGAAAATATACGTATTCATATTTTTCCACTACGATGTGCATATCATGTTATTGCTCTTCGTCTTGGTTCTATCTGTCTTGTCATCGATCATCTGAGTGACAAGAAAAGTTTGTATAGTCTACATAATTATTAAACATTGCGTACTTACTTCGATCTATATTAATTGTGCGCGTGCGAGAGTGTGCTGGAGTTAGAGCTCTCAGCTTGTAGAGAAAGCATAGACCTTGCCTTACATAGGACTACAATGTCTATCATTGTTGAGATGGATAGTGCGAAGGCTGTGGCGATGCTCAAAGCGCCCACGACAGATAGATCACAGGACCGGTCTCTCGTTGAAGAGATTAGCAGCTTGGCAACCCTTCAGTCTAGAGAGCTTGTATTTGTGCAGTGTAGCCGTTGGCAGAACAACGCTAGTCATGTGTTGGCCGTGTATGTCCGTAGTATCCCATAGGGCAGTCTGGTTCGCAGGATGGCCGAAATTTCTTATAAACTTGGTTAAGGCCGAGAGGCTCCTTGAGTAATGGAATATTTTCCCCCCGAAAAAAAATCCATGTTAATCGTGGATGATTTAATATGGATAGGTGGGAGTGTCACATTTCGGTCGTGTAGCTGGGCTGCGCCTTTGTACCTTGTCGGCCCATTCTTTCGCCGCGTGGCCGGTGGACTTTGTCAGCAGCGGGCCCCACTTCTCCGCGTCCTGACACGTCACCTACAGGACCCACGGGACGCAGCAGCAGTTACGGTACAGCTAGCATCATACCTCGTCGAGCCGAACAAATGCAGCAGCAGCATATCTCATCGAGCCCAAAACAGACGAGTATTTAACAAAAAACTACCACAATTCATGGAAACGTGCTCAGAAACTACCACTTTACAAATCTGTGCCGAAAACTACCACTTTTTTTTTCTAATTTTAAACTAAAAACTACCATGTCTGGAAATGGACCCATTCGTCCATTTTAAACGCACTTATGACAGGCCTGGCCCGCATGTAAGTGTTGTCATCGTTAGTCCACTGCCCAGCCGGCATATCCACTCCCCCGCTGCCGCCGTCGTTAACTGATGTCCGAGCCGGTGAAGCACGAGCGCGCCGGCGTGCGGGCCGAGGCCGTCGGGTCAGCTCGGAGCGGTGGAGGCCGACGTGCGCATCGGCAGCAGCGGCGCCAGCCACGACGGGCACGAGCAGCAGCCGCGGCGGCCGCGTACGGGCGCGAGCTGCGGCGGCCCCGGCCATGCGGGCATGCTACTGGTCAGCTCGGAGCTCCGAGTGGTGGAGGCCGAGGTGCGCACGGGCAGCAGCGGCGCCGGCCGCGACGGGCACAAGCAGCAGTCGGCCACGACGGGCACAAGCAGCAGTCGATGCGGCGCCAGAGCGCGGGCATGTTGGCGCGGCGCGTCGCGGCGCCAGGAGCGGCACACCTGCCTCGCGCCGGTCAGGATCTCGACATAGTCGAGCTTGTGGAGGATGGCGCAGAGCACGTCCAGCAGGAGCCTCGCCCAGTCCCTCGCCTCCTCCGCCGCAGGCGCTGGTGCTGGCCCCTTGCGGCCGCGTCGTCCACGGAAGTCGAGAGCCACGAGACTAGGCTGTGGAAATGAACATGGACCATGCGTGAGCCATGCTCCAGGTGAGCTGCGCGTAGCCGCCGCCGCCGCGAGCGTGTGCGCCGTCGTGTGTGAGTGAGCGCCGGCAGTGGTCGGCGGCAGAGGTGGCTTGCAGGTGCACACGAGGTGTTTGTAGAAATGCCAAAGAGAGGGAGAGAGAGGAGGAAGAAGAGGGTCAACCTGACTTGTGGGCCCATCCTGTCAGAAAGACGTTTAGAAGAGGTGAATCGGGCATTTTCACGACTTGGTAGTTTTTAGTCAAAGATTAGAGAAAAGACGGTAGTTTTCGGCACAAATTTGTAAAGTGGTAGTTTCTGGACACGTTTCCATGAATTGTGGTAGTTTTTGGTTAAATACTCAAAACAGACCGACGACTCGGGTCACAGCGCGAGAGAGAAGGAGAGACAGACGACGACGACGACGAGGAGGAGGCGCTAAACCCACCGGGCCGGTGCCGAGGAGACCCGAGGCCAAGCCGCATCCCGGGCGGGCGGCCGCGCGCGCGCGATGGCGAGCAGGACGGCGGGGCGGGGCGGGAGGCCGCTGCTGGGCGGCAGCGCCGGGGGCGGGAGGCGCGGGAAGCCATCCAAGGCGATCATGGCCGCGCTGCTGCTGGCGTCGGTGGCGCTGCTGCTCCTCCTGGCGCTCGGCGCGCTGTCGCTGCCGGCCGGCTCCGGCCGCGGCGCGGTCCTCTCGCTCCCGCGCCCGCGCTTCCGCAGATCCGCGTTCGAGTCGTGCGTCCCCGCCTCCCCCTCCGACGTCCACGGCCTCCCTGATCTGCCGTGTTCGTTGCCCGCGCACGCTGTCCCTTTTATCCCGAGATTGACGTGGTGCTTGTTGTTCTCCGTTATCGTCGTGCAGGAGGCTGGAGAAGCGCGGGGAGAAAGGGGAGCCGTGGACGGAGGTTCTGTCGTGGGAGCCACGGGCGTTCATCTACCACAACTTCCTCGTGAGTCTCTTGCCCCCATTCTGTTTTTTGGTTTGGGCCGAAGCGGCTGCCTCTTTATTCTTACGTGCTTTGTTATCGGTTCTATAGGATGCGGGTTGGGAGATCTTGAGATTTGTGTCGGTGATTCTAGGCTATTGTTGGATTCCAGTTAAGAGCTCGTTGTAAACATTGGCCTATCCGTACCAGATTAGATTCGTTAAGTAAAATCCGAAATGCTTGTACTTCAGTCGCAAGAATGCTAGTTATGATGTGAATTAGGTACAGAAAATTGCGCATGAAGGAAACAGATGTGAGCTGGACGCCACTGGCATTTCACTGTAGAGGGCTTGTACATGCAGCCGCGCCCGGACATGGCTCTTGTTGAGTTCATGTGTATTATTCATCTAGGAATCCTCATATATATAGTCACACATAATTTGTGCTTCGAATCTGCTTGACCTTCAAGCCAGGGGCTCAAACTCAGAAGTTCAGGCACATGGGCTTTGATCAAAGAAGTAGATGATAAATATCAAGACTTGCATTAGAAACTTGGCACTGTGATTATTACTATCCAAAATGCCTTTTGGAAGGTGTTTACTTCTGATGACATTGCATAATAGGAGATGAAGAAATGTCATGTGTATTTTTTGTATTTATTACACCTGGTTGCTATTACCGCAAGTATTTATCATCTATGTTAGTTCGCTTCAAATAGCGATCAGGGTATGACTTGACTTTACTGCTGCTCTCAGTCCAAGGAAGAATGTCAATATTTAATTTCATTGGCAAAGCCTCACATGAAGAAGTCGACCGTGGTTGATTCTGCAACTGGAGGGAGTAAAGATAGCAGGTTTGGACACTGCAAATTCTTCTTTCTCTTGGAACTGTTACGGGACCTGATGCCCACTTACGCTTAATGAAATGTATTCAGGGTGCGAACGAGTTCAGGAACATTTCTTAAAAGAGGCCAGGATAAAATTGTTCGCACCATTGAGAAAAGAATATCAGATTTCACCTTCATACCTGTAGGTATGGCATACCTACCAATATCATGGATACTTGGATGTTTCTTTACCTTTCTATGTTTTTGCTAGTATGCCTAGGGAAAAGATTACTGCTGAACTTAAGGTCTGAATATATTTTAAATACACTGCATTGTTCATTTGAAGAACTTTTCAGCTTTAATTCAGCATAAATGAATTGAACACCACCTCAAATTATCTATAAGTGTCATTTTGTTTTACTGAAAAGTTATAACTATAGCTGCTCTTCCAAATCTCAACTGTAATTTTGTATACTTCATTTTTAGGCTGATGCATTAGTCTTCGTCATGGTATAATTTCAAAGTTTTGATTAGCATGCAGTACTGTGTGTCATTGATTCACCAAAAGTGCACTGGCTTGCGACTTAGTTTGAATAGTTCATCATGGAGTATTAAGTAACTATGCAAAGTAATGTATTAGTACATTATGGAGTGCAACCGCAGTGCGTTTCGGTGATCTGGTGTTTTCACAGTTATGTTCAGCAAGAATTATCAAGTCTATACCAATTGGCAGCAAGTATTCCACTAGGAGTATTAGCTTGGAACGTACTGGCAGTATGTTCAAGTTTACATTGCCTTGTCCTGATACTAGGTGACACTTGCGCATCCAATTGTCTGAGACCCTCATTTGATAAATTGAGTTACACATATCAGTAGACAAAAAAGAGTTTTTGGTTCTCGAATTAGCTGTCAAACTATCTTGTTCTTAAGTTAGCTTAGATGCTAGGTACTTGGTTGAGTTAAACATTTGTTTCTTTGAGCCAGCATGCTTCCGACCTTGTCATGGACCACAGACCTGGCTCTGTGTCTGCCATTTTCCCAACAAGGTCATTGCCAATAATTTCAATTTTTATAGCATACCAAGTGGTAGAAGACAAAATTTTAAATTTGTGCAAGGGCACCAAGTATTGGACATGGTACACTGTACCAAAATTGTTAACCGAATTCACAGTTGCACTTGAGACAGCGCTCATGCATGCAGAGCATGATCTCATACTCCCTCCGTCTGAAAATACTTGTCATTGAAATAGATGTATCTAGATGTATTTTAGTTTTAGATACATCCATTTTCATCCATTTTGAAGACGAGTAATTCCGGACGGAGGGAGTACATGTTAAAGTCAAATATCTCATATTTAACTAGACAGTGCATGTGCACTCATACAAAAAATAATATAAAAAGGATACACACACTAAATTATGCACTCCACTGTGTTTAGTACATCTTTGAAACTTCTTTATGCTTTGTAAAGCAGTACATTGTGTAATTGTTAGTTACTTTTGGGTAGTTTGAAATATTGCACATTTGAATGAAATAAGACATTGTGCATGCCTAATAACATAAGGTACACGAGCTGTCTTAACTCCAGTTTATGCAAAAAGAAAAATAATTAGTGCATTGCAGAAATATCATATTGCCAGCGCTAAATGGCTGAATGTCGATCTGCCTAGTTCAACGTTTCACCACATGAGAGTTGCACAAATAAATTATATATTCTACCTACCCCTTTTGAGTTCTTGAATGTTTCAATGTTGAAACATCGAAAGGGCAACCTGGTGCATGTAGCTCCCGCTTGCGCAGGGTCCAGGGAAGGGTCCGACCACTTTGGGTCTATAGTACGCAGCCTTTCCCTACATTTCTGTAAGAGGCTGTTTCCAGGACTTGAACCCATGACCTCATGGTCACAAGGCAGCAGCTTTACCACTGCGCCAAGGCTCCCCTTCCGTAGCTGCTTATATTTTCTCTGGAAGTTTGCTTCAAATTTGATGTCAATTTCTCGTCATTTTTATTCATAATCTGTGCAGAAAACGGAGAGGGCCTTCAAGTTCTCCACTATGAGGTTGGACAGAAATATGAACCTCACTTTGATTACTTCCATGATGATTTCAACACCAAAAATGGGGGCCAGCGTATAGCCACTGTTCTTATGTATCTGTATGTACTACAAAGATATGCATTTTGTTACATATAACATGCAACATAGATGATCCAATTGACTTTTCTTTTCCAACTGATTAATTAGTTCGGATGTTGAAGAGGGCGGTGAGACCGTGTTTCCTTCTGCTAAAGTTAATAGCAGCTCAATACCATTTCATAATGAGCTGTCTGAATGTGCAAAGCGGGGTATATCGGTCAAACCGAAGATGGGAGATGCATTGCTTTTCTGGAGCATGAGGCCTGATGGAACCCTGGATCCCACAAGCCTCCATGGTGAGATTCTAATACTTGATGCAATGACAAAATTGTTTTCCTTAAAATGGTTGTGCAACAATATATTGACTCTTCTGTTTACCTGCAATTTCTTTTAGGTGGTTGTCCAGTGATAAAAGGTGACAAATGGTCATCTACAAAGTGGATTCGTGTTCATGAGTACAAAGTTTAGGCATAACAGAACCAGGCACTTAAGGTACTAGTTAATTATGCTGTACAGGTTTTTGGTTTGCCAACTACCAGGAGTAGTGGACCTCTACTCCACACTATCAAGCGCATTCTGGATTTATGTGAGGTCTTTTGTTTCTAATTCTTTGCAGGTCATGCAGCAGTTACTAAATATGTGGACGTTACAGCACATGATGAGGTCTCCAGTTTTCCATAGAGGATCGCCCTACATTTTTTTTTCTACCTTAACCAAGGCTTGGTCTTGGTCACCTTGTTGTACATTAACTTGTTAATCAGGCTTATGAACCAATATGAACCATGATCGCTCAGAGAAGATGTATTTGTTGAGTGTATAAATAACCATTGCCCTTCTAACGCAAATCGAGATGAGTGCCTGATAGTTCGATATGTGTGAAAGAGCATTCCTGTTCTATTAGCTGAAAGCCTAATTCAAATGAGATTTTAACTGCTACTCGTTCTATCCCTATTTACATGGTGTCCATGTATTTCGAGGTGCAACTTTTCCCCATATTTATAGGTCGAATTGATGGTCAAAGTTCAACCACGAAATTCGACAAGAAAGTCTGACCCCACATGCTAAATACTCCATAATTGGAGCATGTTTTTTTATGAATCATGAAAGCATGCAAATTGTGTGAAACGAACCCCGTCTTTCAAACATTTAAGCAGGCCTTTGTTTGAAGTTTGTAAGATGGTAATCCTATATATTTCAATACTAATTCTACATTTTCACTGGAATTATTGGACCATATAGAAGTTTGTAACTACTTGTGTATCAACAAGATAATCACTCCATCATTGCCTCTCCCCCCTATCCTTAATCTTCTGTAAGATAATACCCATCCATTCTCCAAACACTCAAAGAGTCTTTATCCATAGATCTCACGCTTTACTTTTGGTTCCCAAGAAACGGAAGCAGACTCCTTTGGGATTGGTGCATGCTTAAGGATGCAAGCGGCGCGGGACATCCTGTCGGGCCGCTACGCCGCCCCGCAATTAGGCCCCCTATTTGACGCTCTTTGCGTCAAATTGGCGGTGCCACGCACAGGGGGCAGCTCGACTGGGCCGGCCCATGAAGCGGGTCGAAAAATATGGCAAAACTTAGTGCCAGGCGCGGAGGGGATTCGAACTGGCGACCTATAGGTTGCGAACGTGCCCACATAGCCACTCCGGCAGAATAGCTTAGCTGGCTGTAGAGCAACGCACAACTTAAAGTATTAAAACCTGACTTGTGTACTGTAGCCAATTACTGTAGCGAACCCGAAATTAGTTGCTGCGTTGTTTTTAAAAGTGTAATTTCTTTTATTGCGTGTATTTTAAAAGTGCGCACATTCTTTGAATTAATGAAAAAAATTAGAGACCGAAACATATTTCGAATATGTGAACAACAAAATTGAAAAGGCAGAAATTGTTTTTGAAAAACATGAACCATTTTTTGAATTTTGGAACAAGTTGGGAAGACATTTAAACCACGAAGATTTTTTGAATTCGTGAACCAATTATGAAATTCAAAACAAATATGAAAGTGTGAACATTTTTTAAATTTGTGAAAAATATTGGAAAAATGGAACATTTCATGATATTCCAAACAAAAATTTGAAACCACGAACATTTTTTTGAATTGCTGAATAAAAAACATAAAATGGAATATTTCATGAAATTATGAACAAAAATTTGAAAGCGCGAACATTTTCTGAAATTCTTGAACTTTTTTTGAATTTTTTACCAAATTTTAAAACCGTGAACATTATTTGAATTTTTAAACAAATTATGAAATTCTAAACAAATATGAAAGCTGAACATTTTTTGAATTTGTGAACAAATATTTTAAATACTGAAAATTTCCTGATATTCCAAACAAAAATTTGAAACGCGAACATTTTTTGAAATTTGGAAGTTTTTTTTTGAAACTCTGAACAAAATTTGAGAATAAAAACATTTATTAATTTTCTGAACAAATATTTAAACAGGAACATTTTTTGAAACACTCGAACAATACTTCAAAACATGAACAGTTCTTGAGAAATTAACAATTTCTAAAAACATTAACCTTTTTTGAAACACGAACACTTTATGAAGTCATGAACAAATTTTGAGAATGCGAACAATTTTTGAAAGACGAACAATTTCGGAAATAATAAACGAATTTTGTAAGCAGATAATTTTCTGAAAATTCCAGAATATTTCTTAAACACAAGCATTTAAAAAAATGAGAACATATTTCGAAAATTAGAAACAAAAATTTTAAAATTCCAAACAAAATTTGAAAACACGAACAATTTTGCCAATTCTGTACATTTTTTTTAAAGCACGAATATTTTCCAAAAAAGGTGAACATTTTCTAAAAAAGAAAAATAAAATTGAAAAACGAAAAAAAGAAAAGGAAAAACGAACATTTTTTGAATTTAGAGAACAAAATTTTCAAATTGAGAAAAAAAGTTGAACATAAATATTTTCTAAAAGTACGAACATTTTTTGAATCTTGAGAACAAATTTTGAAACGAAGAACAAATATGGACAATTTCTTAAAGCATGAACGTTTTTTGAATCTTGAGAACAAATTTATGAATGAAAAGAACATTTTTTGAACAAACTTGTTCACGAACATTTTTCAAAATTTTGAATATTTTTGTAAAAGCGCGAACATTTTTTTGAAAGAGAAAACATAAACTTGAAAAACAAAAAAGAAAAAAAGAAAAGTAAAAGAAACCGAAATAGAAAAAGAAAGAAAAATAAAAAACCGGTTCAGGAACCTTCTAGAAGGTTCCCAAAACCGGAAAAAACCCAGCTGGGAACCTCTAGAAGGTTCCCAAAACCCGGAGCGCTGGAACGGTTAAACGGGCCGGCCCGTTGCGTCGCTGCTCGGTCGGTCGCCCTGTGCGAAGCGCCGGCAGTTTGACGCAACGAGCGGCAAATAGGGGATTCCGCTTTGTCCAGCGGGAGTCCCGCACGTCCCGCATGTCCCGCACCGCAAAAGTAAAAGGGTTTCTTATCTCTCTCTTGCTTCCTCCCGATCGGGACGGCAGCCCTGCAAAATCGATGACCTTCTTCCGTCTCCAAGTTGAATCCTTCGTAAGCGCGAGATTCCGCAACAATCTAATCCTCACACATACCTTGCCTACCGTGATAATATGTCCGCCGGGGGCCGCTGCGGCGGCGCCGACTCTGCAGTGAGGATGTTCTTCCTCCACTGGCTCCCACATGCGCAGCGGCGGCGGCCGCATCATCGAACAATTTGTCTTTGTCAAGCAGTTCCAGCAGCCGTACAGCATCGTCATGGCGCCACACCATGATGGACAGATATGCCATGCACGCACGTAGACGTAGATCCAAACTGACACCAAAGGATCTCAGTTCATCGGGCCTAGCCCACCTACGTAAAGACATCCCTATACGCTCCTGTTGCGCCTGCCCACGCGCGCTGCCCCGTTTGTCGCAACTCGCAAGCATGCCGACAGACGTTCAGCGAGTCTCCCTGAGTTTACTGAATGAATCAGGTTTATGCTTGTAGTACAAGCACCGGCTGCCTAGCGGGACTTTAGCGGGCTCATGCGGGCTGCCGCGTTGTCCGCCAAAAGTGAAGCGGCGTGAGGCGGGCTGCCCGCGGTGGCCGCTAAAAACGCAGCCTCCCGCTTCGGTGTTTGGCGGGCAGCCGCAACCCGTCCCGCCTGCAACCTGATGCATGCTCTTTCTTCTTTCTTTAGAGTCGGTGCATATTCATTCTTAATCTATGGATTGGCAGCTCTTCACTTGAGTTGGGAACTGTATCATGGCTCATCTTCTCCTTCGACTTGAAGGAGTCTCAGCCGAATTCTTGTATGTTTAGAGGCAACCATCGGTCTCATGCCTCAACCTCCTTCACTGGAGGCCCTAAATGTGCTCTTTGGATGCACATCCTTGGCACGCAGGTATTTGACGTTTCTTCATCTTCTACAAGGAGGCCACCGCCCGTACAAGGAGATCATTCCTCTCCAACACATGTTGTTCTACCAGATCCTCGTTGTCGGTGAGCTATTTATCATCTTCATCCTCCTATAGGTGTCCGACCATCATCTTCATCACCAACGTTCAAGTGGGGCTCTTGCTCGATGGTGATTGTCGTCGACGAGGCTTCGAGGTGGAGCAACGTCGGTCGTCTCTCCCAATGTTCGCTAGATGTGTGGCCCTCCACGTGCCCTCTCCCTGCATGGTTGAGCGGCACACATTATCTAGGGCATTGTTGTAAATTGCCTTAGGCGGGGATTGTAGTCACTTCTTGTAATGGATGGCAGGTCTTTTATCTGCCTAGAAAAACAAGAGGCAAGCTTTGTTGAATGGAGAGGCCGATGGGTCTCTGTGACTGAGACTTGTTTGAGGCGGGAAGGCGGGTAAGGTTGACCAGGTAATTAGAGGGTGTTAGGAAACAAAGAATATCTATTTATCTTTCGCTCCATAATTAGTTTCATCAAAGTTATACAAGATTTTTGAGAATCACTAGGGAGGTTAGGAGGATGGTTGTACCCCTAGTCCACTAGGGATCAAACACCATGTTTGATAAGCAAGGTGCGAGTGATGCCTTTGTCAGTCTCAATCTGCGAGCTTAGGCCCTCTAGGAATCTACTATCTCATCCTTGATGTTCTAATGAGTTACTTGAAAAAAATGACGTGTTCGTAGTCTTCCTTGTGCCCCGAAAATTTAGAGAAGAACCAAAAATTCTTTGAGGCGAGCAATATTAATATTTTTAATAAACAAGATACATAATTTATAATTAATCAACTACTCCTCCGACCGTGAAAAGAGCACATAATTTTTTTGGCTTGTAGATTACGGAGGAGCACAATGCTAGCGAAACTTCCTAATTTACATTCATGTGACCGTTTCATCCTTGCGCAGCCGTGTGCACAATAACTGCCTTGATAAAGAAAGAGGTGGGTAACGGTGGAAGGGGTGTTGGAAATATGCCATGGAGGCAATAATATTGTATTACTATATTTCTATATTCATAATAAGTGTTTATATTTCATGTTATAACTGCTATGATCCTGGAATATGCGATTAAATGGAAAACTCATATGCACGTGTGAAATAATAAACTAATAAAATAAAGGTTCCTAGTCTCGCCTCTTAGACTGACTCAAGTATTGTTGGTGATCATGTTTTCCGGATCTTAGGATATCATTAAGTATAATGGTAGTCCTAAAACAACATTGAGATTATGACGTTGGAAGAAGGATCATATTGATGAATGGACCCAAATTTGTTTGTTATGAATTGAGATAATATCGTCTGTAACCAATTGTAGTAGCACAGAGTGTTAACATGTGGTTTTACTCCTTAGACCATGAGAGTTTCGTAGTCACTTCTTACCGTACGATGGACTTTGGGGTTGCTCAAATGTCACGTGCAACACAGTGATCATAACGACAACTTACAGGCTCATCGAAAAGTTTGGCAAGGGACTAGATAGCTCGAGAGTGGGATTTGATCCTCTGACGATGGAGAGATATTCTTAGGGCCCTCTTGGTGTGATGGAATCCTCATTGTCTATCCAGACACAGGGGACTACATCACGGGGATGCCGGAACACGATAACACAAAGAAGAACAAAATCAGTAACGAGGATTTCGATACAGTGAATGTGTGATGACTCAGGATGATACCGATGCATCCTGTGTTTTGTAAAGTATCACGAAACAAAGGAACATCACGTGATAACCAAAGGTTCACTCAGAATATCATTTGTGTGCTCATAGGGATCGATATGGACGTCCATGGTTCCGCTATCGGTCATTGAAAGAAGGGGTTTAGTTCATGTCTATGAGTTACCGAACCTATGGGGTCACAAGCTTAAGGAAATCACGATATGCTGAGTCTTAGTAGCACAGGGGTACTGAGAATATATTTGTGGAATTGTTTCGTTAATATTCAGAATAGTTTCGAGAGGATCCAGAAGCGTTCCGGGGTCACCGGATGGATTTCAGAGTTTATCAGGCAATACCAGGTATTCCCGATAATTAATATATAGGTTAAATTATATAAAAGGGTATAATAATAATTAGCAGGTTTTTATATTAATTTAAGTATCAACAAGTCTTAAAAGGCCAAGAGGTGGAGAGCTACTTGGGCCACTTGGGCCCAAATAGGTGGAGGCGCCCCCTTCCTCCTTATGAAGGAAGGGGAGGCCAAATTGGAGGGGGATTTCCCCTCCTTGGCCGGCGAAAGGGAGAGGATTTCCTTCCTTTTGGCGCCCCTCTCCTCCTTCCTCCAACCTATATATACTTGATGACTTTGGCCCTTTGAACGCACAAGTTTTTGGAGCCTCCTCTAGTTCTTCTAGTTCTAATCCTAGTTGGTCCTAGTTGACTAATTAGAGCTAGGCTAATCCTTTTGTCCTCATAATTAGAAGTCATGTGTGGTTCTAATCTCCTCCCTCTAATTCTCCATCGATGATTAGCTCTAAACGGTGAAGTGTTGCCGGATCGGGAAGGTTGCACACTTGCAAACAAGTACATAGGTCGTGCTTTTGGTCTTCGGTTCGAGGGACTATTCGTGGGCGGTTCGCAGGATCGTTCATCGACGGTTCGAGGGACTCCAAGTATGATCTACAATGATACATTCTTCTTCCGCTGCAACTCAGATCATGATTCCAACCCGTTATGCATATTCATATTGATCTTGGGTGTGCGTAAGCGTTATTTTTTTGGTTTCTACTACGTTTCCCAACAAAAAGGGTATTTCAGAAAATTCACTACTAATAGTCACTCACACCCTTCTTTATAAAAAATAATATTCTTGTAAGCCCTCTCTTCGCTACCGGAGGAAGTACCAAAGAACGATGTATGGTTATTGAATTGTATTGTGTTGTGCTTAGTTTATACTTATACATGAAAAAATAGTTGTAAACCGAGCCTAGTACTAGTTCATCCTTCCATATTTAAATTGTTAGCACATAGCGGACCCTCAAACCTCCCGCAAGCGTCCATACTGTGTTGTCCGTACGTAGTTTGCCGTGGGCCTTATCGGTCCGGACCATGTTTTTCTGGCAAACTGGAACCAAATGTGGAGGGAGGGGGGGAGTCCGTACATCCATCTGGCCAATCAAAAGGCACCACGTACCGTCTCTACTCTGCCTCCGCCCAGAATGGCTAGAATTTGGCGGAAGACTTTGTGCTAATCGTGTTACATTTGGCGGAAGATAATGTGGAAGTCATTTGTGCATTTGGCGGAAGGTGCTAATTATGCTTGATTAGGCGGTCATTGCTAGATTAGGTGGAGCTTAGTAGCTTCATTTGGCCGAAATATGAGTAGCATTTGGCGAAACTAGTAGCTTAGCTATTAAACAAATTACAAATCACAGTTACTATCTATTAAGGTGAACATTTGCGGTATAGGGTTGGATGGATAGCATGAGTATCCATGCCCGGACTTCGGACTTTAGCCGGACATATTTTCAGAAAAATACTGTGTCCTTTTACGGATCGATGTTGAAGATGCCCTTAGCTTCTACTAACATATTCCTCAGCATGTAAACATGACAACCTGAGTATGCAACATGCATGAAAAAGGACCCACATTGACATGCAACTATACATAGAAAAAAGCTCACTTCAACATGCAAACATCCATTCAAATTTTTATTCTATTATACTATTTTATATTTAAACACATATTTTCATAGCTATAAAATAATTAAACATAATAAATTGTATGTATTTTTAGTTCTAGTTCTCATAATATTACTCAAAATATTCATGTATCTACAACCAAATCTCATTGAAAAGTTTTGCTTTGGTACACCCTTCCTTCAAAATTTACATGAATCTTAAAGTGACTTAAGGCTATCGTCATGTTAGCCTGCAGATCATAGGTGATTTGGATACAAAAGACTGTACTAACTTTTTGATTGAATAGGTAACTTCTAATCTTTATCTTTAATCTACATTGAAATATTGAAATATGTAAACTTGTTTAGGGGTGTACCAAAGCAAAGTTTGAAATATTGCAAACATTGTTGCCATCTTCTTCACTCTTTAAATGTTCCTAAAAAAGTTTGAATGTAAATGTTCCTAATTCTTAAAATGTTTTAAACAGATTGGCTCTTGAGATTGAAGCGGTTAGGGTTGGTGGTGGGTGAAGAGAGGAGACCAATCACTCCAGTTAGGGTTTTGTCGTGGGAATATCACGTCAGATGTCCTAGCAGAAGGACTTAGTTGTGGAGCCATCGCAACGAGATTAGCCTGAAGGGGTTAAACCGAACAAGGGACATGAGAGTTTTATACTGGTTCGGCCCCTTACGATGAAGGTAAAAGCCTACGTCTAGTTGTGATGGGATTATTGGGGTTTCGATGACCACGGAGCAAATACGCTTTGCCTGGGTCTTGAGTTGTTGTTTCTTGTCCCTGAACCGCCGCCGGGTCGTCCCTTTATATACACAGGGTGACGCCCAACCGGTTTACAGAGTCCCGAGGCCGGCTCATATAAGTGTCCGGCTCGGTCTCTCCCTTTCCCTAACTTACAATACAAATTACACAACTATGGCGGTTTATCACTATGGGCCCTAATCCGCTTCTGGGCTCTGGGCCTCTAAGCCTTATCAGTAAAGCGCCATCTTCTTTGTCTTCATGGGCTTCAGTATAGTGGAGCGTGAACCGGCCCCTCCTGGGCGGTTTACACTCGGCAGTTATATCCTCAACATTAGGCCGCAGATTGATTTGAACCTATTCATGTCAATCTTCAATACTTAGAAAAATTCCATGAGCATCTTCTAATGATTCTCGTAAACCGCCATGTTGTCTTCTCCGTGTAAACTTTGGTAAACCGCCGTCACGTCATCTTCTGAACGCTGCAGTGAATTGTCATGACGTCATCTCTCTATAAAAAGATAATAAAGATTCTCTTCATTTAATTAGTTCCTGAAGATCGAGGCGACAGTTGTGCCCCCTTTTGCCGCTTCAAGCCCCTCGATTCTCGTGCCTGCCGTTTATCCCCTTTTCTTTATAAATAAGACCGGTGCCCCTTCCATTTTACCCCTTGCCTCTTCGCATCGTCTTCTTCCTCGTGACCCCGAAGAACTCGAGCTCCGGCGCCGCCGTCGTCCTTCGAGCACTGCATCAACAAGGCCGCTGCATCAACCTGTTCTTGATCAGATAGACTGCGCTGTCCCTTCGCTGCCTTGCAGCATCAGTAAGTACTCCTCTTTACAACTGTTAGATCTGCATTAGGGTTCTTCTGTTCATCGGTGTTCTTCCTTGTTTTTCCTTTTCCTCTCCTAGATCTCATAAATAGACCTGAAACTGATAGCAAAGGTGTGCGGTAGTAGTTCAGCACCCCTAGTTACCCTCAGAAACTACTTTTTACTGCATGAGATCCTGCCCAAGCATATGCTCTCTTCTGCTGTCGCGACCTTTAGGGTTAATTTTTTTTCCTTTTGTCAAACTGTGGTAGATCCAAAATTATATCACCATCTTGTGAAACTTGTTTCTGCAACACTTAGTAGATGTCAGATCTGCTTCTTCCGTTAAAGGCGGTTTAACCTTTAGTAGTTGATAATCCGCGAGATAGCCTACACTTAAACTGCCATCCTGACTTGAGTAGTAGTTTCCAGTTTACCTTACATATATGCCCTGATTAAATTCCCCGGTTTTACACCGGTTAGTGCACATCAACCTTAAATCGTAAACCGGCCTTCATATTTCCTTTACAGCTTGTTTCCCAAAATGACCAAGCAATCCGCCGCTTGCAACTGGGTTCCTTCCCGGATCACAGAAATGCAACTCAATGGATATGTTCTGACCGACGCTTTGGCCAAAAAAATGTCCTTCATTGGCAAGTCCCTGGCCCTGAATGCCCTCCTGAGCCTCAAGATGGAGAAGTGATTGTGTTCATGCAGCATCTAGACCGGGGATTTAGCCCTCCCGGTTCAAAGTTTTTCCGGGATGTACTCGCTAGCTTCCAACTCCATCCACAAGATATTGGACCGAATTCTTTGTCCAACATATGTAATTTCCAGGCATTCTGTGAAGTTTACCTTCAAGAAGAACCATCTGTTGATCTCTTTCGAGACTTTTTCCATCTAAACCGCCGAACTAAGTTCTCTGATGGTCCCAACACTGAACTTGGTGGAGTGTCGATCCAGAAGAGGAAAGAAGTTGATTTACCTCATGCAAAACATCACATCCACCCCAAAGATTGGAACCAAACATGGTTTTATTGTCAGAATACTGCTCCTGCTGGGGAAAATCCTTTGCCGGGTTACCGTGCTCACCGGCTCAGCAATGGCCATCCACTGCCTCAACGGCTCACTGCCAAAGAACGACAGACTTACGCACCTCAACTTGCCAAGCTCCGGGCCTTCCTAGCAAACAGCTTAACCGGCGTTGACCTCATTCGTTGCTGGGTTTCATGGAGTACCCTACCTTTAAGCCGCCGCTCCGGGTTGATGCGTGAGTATACTGGCAACATCAAGGATCCTCAACGGTTTAATGAAATAGAAATGACTGATGATGAAGTCACTGAGTCTGTGAAGAAGATGCTGGATGAACCGATCGTCGAATGCAGCAGAACTGGACTGTGCCCTTTTTATGCTTCCAACAAACCGCCAGCAGTAATTTTTTTAACCTTGTGCTTTTTGATCCGTCTCCGTTTTAACACTGCTATAATAATCCTTTGTTTAATTTTACAGGCCAAAGATACCTTCTGGAAGAGGAAAGCTCAAGATAAACCGGCAAGAGCTCCTCGTGCCAAAAGCAAAGTCATAAAGAAACCAGCCAAGAAGAAAACCGCCGAGTCCTCTGATCCGCCCGAAGATATTGAGGAATCAGAACAAGAGGTAGAACTTGACTCCCTTGGCTTATTTTTTGTACACCTTATTGACAACAATTATTACCAGGATGATGTGGAAGCCAGTCGTGCCGACCATGTAGAGGTAATCTCCCTTTCCTACGATTCAGATCATGTGCCGGTTCAAAAACTTCGCCGTGCAGTTCGGAAAGTAAAATACTCTCACCCTCTTGCTCATTTGGATCCGCAATTTTCTTTGAAGACACAGCAACATATTAATACTTGTATTGAGCCTTGGGACTTTAAATAATCAGCAGGAAAGAAGCAATCCGCATTAGCCCCCAAGTGCCAAGTGTATAACTGGTTATATGCTTGGGACTTTTGAGAAAAAAATTAACATCTTCGTCTTCTGACTGTTGCAGGCTGATATAAACAGTCAAAGTTCCCAAATTTCTGATCTTCAAGAGAATATCAAGTCCCAGCAAGCAGAGACCTCCAAGGCCAAAGACGAACTAAAAGGCGCTTTGACAGCCATGGAACAACTAAAAGATGGTTTCAAGACTGAACGTGCCAACTGGGAAATTGAAAAGGCTGCTTTGTTGAAGCGGGCTGAAGACACCGAGGCAACTCTTAAACCGGTGGCAGTAGAGCTAACCCGGGTTGAAGCATCAAGTAAATGCTATGACGTCTGCGATATTTGGTAAGTACCTTCTGAAAAGAGCTTGATTAATCATCTCTAAAATATCCGGTTTAACAGTGAATTCTTAAACCGTTACAAGTAGCCGTGTTGCTCATCTGGGCTCTGACATGCGGATGAAACTGAAGGCAACATATACGTTGATAGAGCAACTGTATACCGGTGCCCAATGAGTTATCTGTGCAGTCTCATACAACAAACCGGCACCAATGTTGATCAAGGATACACTAGCCAAATTGTCAATGACGTCGGCGCAGATAGAAGAAATGAAACGATCTGCTGCCAGGGCTGGCGCTTTGTTAGCACTAACCCGTGCCAAAGCGTGGATAGCTGACCTGGATCCAGTTGATATCGCCAAGGGCTTTCCGGGTGAACAAGAAAACGAGTCAGCTTTTGATAATGAAGCCCTCAAAGCCCTGACAAAGGAGATGCATCCGCTGTCAAGCCAATTGGTGGAAGAGGCTAACTTGTCTGTTCATCGGTCCTTTTATGATGAAAACAACCAACGGATTGACACTGCTGTGAAAGAAGTGCAAAATCTTATCCCGCCAATCCATAAGCACACTTATGCCCCTGACGTTGAACCGTCCAATCTTATAAGTGAAGAGGCAGTCTTTCAAGCTTTAACCCGGATTGACTGGACCACCGTTGACTTCCAGCCACTGGATGGGGAGGAGGAGGTTGAAACGACGCCAGAAGATCCATCAACCTCACGTCAACCCGACTATGAGTCTTAATCCGACAACCGGGTTGATTTTCACAGATTGTGTTCTGTGTAAAGAACAATCACTTATTTTGGGCCTTAAAGCGCCTTGTAATAGGCTAGTTGGCATACTTTGATCTGCTGCCATTGTGCAATGCTACTTGATACTGTAATCCGACATGAGGTTGCTATGCTTTGCTTTATTTGCCTTGGTATTTCGTATAAGTCCTGCTTTCTGCATGTTAAACACTTAAACATGTCCTGGCGGTTTACCACCGGCCGGGTTATGATACCCAATACAGAAATAGAATCCTCATAACCAAGGTTATAAAGTAATAAAATATGAATCATATCATACATGTGACATTAAATCACTATTGTTGGTCCACCAACTTGTTTAGTAAGGGTGAAAACCCAAACTTTGGGTGTTGGAAGGCACCCACCACATTGTGTTGGTGCGTAATAAGCCATACCGGGTATTTGTAAACACCGGATGATCATTCTGGCAACTTATAGTGAATGCCAGGCCGGATTGCAAGATTTCGGTTCACCATTGATTATATGCTTAACAGCTGATAACTGTAAGCCATACCGGGTTAAGAAACTCCGGGTTGAGATGAAGACATATAGTCTGGTCGGGTCAAGAGACGCCAGTTTACCTTAAAAGTTGATCAATAAAGATAAAATTTGTAAAAGCAAAAGCAAATAAAACTTGTAGTCGAGGCTTTTCAAGGGCTGCCAGGCCCAAATTCGAGGCTTTTCGTGAGCTGCCAGGCCGCTAAGTTAAACCATTTGACAAAGCCTTTTAAGATGGGCCTCCAACTAACCAATCGTCGTTTTAACTTTGACAAGTTTAGGGTCTCAATGAGAGTAACTTGTCAAACGTTCAGCGGGTCGTGCCAGGATTACCTGGATAGGAGTGGCTTACTTGATGAACGCAGGTTAACCCGGGGTTTTAGGTGAATACACCAGGCTTCCAAGCCATGGGTCGATACCCAATTACAAGGGTCCTTTCAAACTCTTTGTTACTTTACACAAAGAGCCCCCAAGTAACTTTGTGAGTTGTGCTGAATGGGTGCCTATGTTTGAGTCGTGCTTTTAGCAACAGAACTCTCTTTGGCTCCTTGGGTGTTGAAAGATCGTGGATGTCGCCTAGAGGGGGGGGGGTGAATAGGCGTTTTAAAATTATTATGGCAGAGGCTTGAACAAATGCGGAATAAACCTAGCGGTTAATTTGTCAAGCACAAAACCTACAACAACTAGGCTCACCTATGTGCACCAACAACTTATGCTAAGCAAGATAAGTAACTATGTGATAGCAAGATATATGACAAGGAACAAAATGGCTATCACAAAGTAAAGTGCATAAGTAGAGGGCTTGGGTAAGAGATAACCACGGCACGCGGAGACGACGATGTATCCCGAAGTTCACACCCTTGCGGATGCTAATCTCCGTTTGGAGCGGTGTGGAGGCACAATGCTCCCCAAGAAGCCACTAGGGCCACCGTAATCTCCTCACGCCCTCGCACAATGCAAGATGCCGTGATTCCACTAAGGGACCCTTGAGGGCGGTCACCGAACCCGTACAAATGGCGACCCTTGGGGGCGGTCACCGAACCCGTACACTTTGGCAACCCTTGGGGGCGGTCACCGGTACCCGTCAAATTGCTCGGGGCGATCTCCACAACCTAATTGGAGACCCCGACACTTGCCCGGAGCTTTACACCACAATGATTGAGCTCCGAACACCACCAACCGTCTAGGGCGCCCAAGCACCCAAGAGGAACAAGCTCAAGGGTACCAAGCACCCAAGAGTAATAAGCTTCTCAACTTGTAACTTCCACGTATCACCATGGAGAACTCAAACCGATGCACAAATGCAATGGCAAGGGCGCACAGAGTACCCAAGTCCTTCTCTCTCAAATCCCACCAAAGCAACTAATGCTAGGGAGGAAAGTAAGAGGAAGAACAAGAAGGAGAACACAAAGAACTCCAAGATCTAGATCCAAGGGGTTCCCCTCACATAGAGGAGAAAGTGATTGGTGGAAGTGTGGATCTAGATCTCCTCTCTCTTTTCCCTCAAAAACTAGCAAGAATCCATGGAGGGATTGAGAGTTAGCAAGCTCAAAGAAGGTCAACAATGGGGGCAAAAACGAGCTCAAGAGATGGGGAACCATTGGGGAAGAAGACCCCCTTAAATAGGTCCCCACGAATCTGCCCGTTATGTGCAGAAAACTGTAGGACCGGTACAACCGGTGCACGAACCGGTACAACCGGCCAAAGCAGAGGAAAAACCAACCTGGGAAAAGCTCTAAGCGGTACAACAGCCCGGGGAACCGGTAGTACCGGTTAAACCGGTAAAACCGGTCAACAACCGCCCAAGAACCGCTCCAAAACAGAAACTAGTCCGGTGGTAGAGCGGTACATGGCCGGTACAACCTCCGGACCAATTCTGGAGCGGTACAACCGCTCCAAACACCGGTTGTACCGGTCAACCGGTACAACCTCTCTACGGGGCGGTACAACCTCTCTATGTAAAACAGGCAATATCAAAACAGCCACAACTTTCGCATACGAGCTCCGAATTCGATGAAACCAAGTTTGTTGGAAAGCTAGCAACAAGGGCTAACACAATCTTGATAGAAATATCAATAAGAAGCAAATGAGAAAAGGCCCATAAGAAAATGGTGAGAACCCTTCCTTGGATAAGACCGGTAAAACCTCCAACACCGAAAACATCATAGAAGACGCATGCGAACTCCGTTTTCGATGAACTCAAGCTTGTCATCAAGATGACCATAAGCTCTAAGACTCACAAAGAGAACCAAACAAGAACCAAGAAACATGATGCAAGGATGCAATGGTTTGAGCTCTCTACTAACGATACGATCAAGCTACCAACTTGAGAGCCCCCCTTGATAGTACAGCAAACGATCCTATAACCCGGTCTCCCAACTACCACCACGAGACCGGTAAAATAGAAAACCTATCAAGGGCAAACCTTTGCCTTGCACATGGTCCACTTGAGCTAGATGATGACGATCTTGACTCCCTCAAGTTGGACCACCTTTCTTGATTGCGTTGGCTCGATGAAGACTAGATGATTGCTCCCCCATAGTCCACTATGGGTGAGCGACTCTTCGGCACATCTTCACAAGTCCATAGACACCACAATGGATGGAAAGATTCAAACTTGATTGCTCCCCCATACTCCATTATGGGTGAGACACTCTTCGTGTTGCTCCACTTGAACTTGCACACTGCAAACTTGATGATGATCACCACTTGATGTCATCCTCCATGGGTTGTATGGGATCTTCCTCTTGACGCAAGACCATGGAAACATACCTAACCCCACAAAGAACTCTCACGTAGACCATGGGTTAGTACACAAAGCGTAATGGACAATGCTTACCATACCATGGGAACACTTGGTCCCTCTCGGTACAACTTGTGCGCTTTGTGTGTTGATCAACTTGAATCACTCTCTGTACTTAGTCTAGATCAACCTTGAATCTTTCCAACTCTCTTCATTTGGATGATGTCTTGAAGGTAAACATGAATGATCACACAATCTTCTTCTTCAAGACATGCTTGCAATAAGCTCAACACTCACATGACCAATCTTTGGATAATTCCTTAATAGCACCTTGGTCACTCATAAACCTCCTTGAAACCAACAAATGGACTTCAAGAAAAGCCTATGGACAAACCTTCAAATATAACTCAAGGCAACCATTAGTCCATAGAGATTGTCATCAATTGCCAAAACCAAACATGGGGGCACCGCATGTTCTTTCAATCTCCCCCATTTTGGTAATTGATGACAATCACTTTCAAGAGAGTTTATACAAGGAATTATGCATCACCATGCAATGCAACAACCAATAGTGCATGCGAATGAGATGCAAATGCTAAGGAACGAAACCAAAGCAAGAGGAGACAACTCTCTAAACTTCTCCACAAAACTCTCTGAAACTTCTCCCCCATTGGCATCGATTGCCAAAATGGGCTAAAAGCTTAGAAGGCCAATATAAAATGTGTTCCTCCATAAATTGTGTATTTCTCAACAAGAGAGTGAAATGCAATACACATATCCAATGTTAAATACTTGGAGGAAGACAAACTATATTGAGGCCCAAAAATTGCAAAAGGAAGATATGCCACAAAGACATAATCAAAGAGAGAAACAAGCAATCAAGCAATCAAAAGATACCAATTGAAGCAAGCTATCAAAAGATACCAATTGAACCAACTAGGCCAATGATCCTACGAGCCACATGAATAAAGGATATTATGATAAGAGTGGAGCAGTGTTCTAAAGAAACTAGAGAAGCTCCCCATGATTTGTGCACATCAAGAATTTTTGTATTTGGATACAAAGTGCACAAAATAGGATCATAGCTCCCCCAAAGTCAATAGAAACTTACAACAAGTGCAAGTGAGCATATAGGAAACTAAGCCTAGTACTTGCAACAAACACATGGTTGAGCAACAAGTGAAAGAGGCAACTTAAGAATAGGCTCAACCAAAATAATGTGTGTGAGTCATGGCGAATCACTTGAGAAGACTAAAATTAGGATGAGCATTAAGCATCAACATAGTCTTGAAAGAATGAGGCACACGGTGCAAGGCCTATCATTCTCACACACAACTGGCAAATGGGTTCACAAGCTTACTAATAAGCAGAAGAGAACCTATGCTTGTGACAACCCATGGTGAAGATAGAAAATGAAAGCCTCATCAAGACAAGGGATACCAATTAAGATGGCAAAGGCCTCATCAAGACAAGCATGAGGAGAAAAAAAAAATCTTCACCACAAAAGAGTGCATCAAGATGCAATGAGATAAGACCCGCACTCAAGACAAGATCTTTCACGGAGCCACCAAAGAAATAGCAAAAGAAAGACAAGGTGGACGTGAAAGAAAGGATATCGTCTAGAGATGTAATTTCTCTCAGGTGTATAAGGTTCTAGGTAGACGAAATCATGATGATATATGTCTACAAAGAAGGATGTACACTCGACATAGTTACAACACGAAGGAATAAGATATCCAAAAGGAAGTCATACATATACTAATAAGATATTTGCTTGGAAGCATAGCACATGGCTAGATATGGTCTTATTGTATATAAATGAATTCCTACCACACAACCATCAAAGACATCACAACTAGCAACATGAGATCATAGTTGGGATGCTTTGAGAAAGAAAACAAGTATCACAAGAAAGAATGAATACATGCCATGATACAACCTACACAAGGTTGATGCAAGAAATGTGTGCATGAAGTAGATGATGATACTTGTTACCGAGATACCATTGGAAGGATGTAGTAGATACCAATTGAAGGTAGATGGCAGTTCATTGATCATCCTAGCTTGACTCCAATAAGCATATGGTGGAAACACCTTCCTTGTGAGTGAGCCGAGCATCCAATGCATCTCCAAATGTTCCTAGAAGAACAACACAAACTAAATGGTACCCAAAATCATTGGGACCACATAGTTAGAAACACCAATACATAGGACAAACTCCACATAAATATGTGCATATAGATATGAAAATGAATTTCATGCACATCTCATCCAAATTGAGACTAGGTGGAGTTTCCCCTATATATTGAGTCAAAGAAAGAAAGCATGCCAAATGAAATACATGAAGTAAACATGCATGCTCAAGACTTTCAAAACCCGAAACCAAAAGACAAAGAAATGCCAAGTGAAAAGGATACCAAATGAATAAATCATCACTTGGAGGATGTCCATAAAAGATACATCAAGGAATGAAATATCCATTGATACACACGAAAATAAAGATGTCAAACTCCCAAAGAGAGGATGGTTCCAAACAAAGCAAGCTCTCAACAAAGTTTCTTGATGGCACAAAGTACCAAAAAGAAATGGCTTGCCTTCCACAAAAACACACTTGATGAGGATCACAAGATGAGCATTTTAGAGAAAATATAATAGCTCCCCCACAAGTTGTGCATTACATAGGATTTGCATTTGAATACAAAATGCACAAGGTGGGATCATCACTTTCACTATATCTAGAAAACACTAGACAAGAACAAGAAATAAACAAGATCCACAAGTGGTAGGGAAGACAATGGGAGTTGACACAAACTTGGCAAGAGATAAGGCAAATAAAAGCAAACGCCAACGTGAAGATGATCAATAATTTCTACCACACATAAGTGAGTACCAATTGTCAAAAGACAAGAAGTATTTGGAAATAATTCCCGTTGGTAGATAGCAATGATATCCAACATCATCTTCACACCAAACACACGCAAATTGCAACTTGTAGAGCTAACATGCCACCTAGGAACAAGATAATCTACAATATCAATTCTAGGTGACAATATCTCAAATGTACACATTTTCTAGGCTTGTAATATGCACTTAGCATATTACTCCCCCATAATGTGATACCAATAAGAACTTAACAAGAGGCAATAAGAGGAACAAACAAGAGATAATTAATGGACTATTTAGAATTTGAATTTCTCATGAGAGATATACCACCTAGCGACTAGATAATCTTGTAATATCAATACTAGATGGTATTCCTCATGTACACACATTTATAGGATTGTGAGGTGCACAAAGCACATCACTCCCCCAAAATGGGATGTTCCATTAATCTCTCACACGAGCCAACTAGGATACAAACAAGAAGCATAAAGGCTCAACGCACGACACACACGTACATGATGTGCAAACCAACACACACATACTTGATTGCTCAAGATAAGCAAGTTGGAATCACAACATATACAAACACATGCAAGGAACAAAACCAAAACATGCAAGGGGGCAAGTAACTTTCAATGTAAACAATTTAAGTACAAGTTACCGCAAGGAGGCACATTGGATATAAGATAGAAACTTGATAATCCAATTGACTTGGCTTGAGACAAAAGAATGATGAAGTCCCCTTAATTCTTCATAATGTAGCCAAGTCTCCAATGCCCTCCAACAACACCTATTGATCAAGTTTGAGCTTGTTGGTCCCCAACCAAGTTGGGTCCTAAGAGGTTAGTCACAATAGGTTGGCTACCCAAATGGTTCTTTGCTTGACACCACTTTGAGTACCAACAAACTTGGCAAACACATTGCCAACCTTATCCTTACCAAGAGAATAGATATCATCAATAATAATTGGGTTGGATAAGTTACCACTAGTGCATGAAGAAGCGACGTGACCTTTCTCACGACATAAGTAGCAACGTCTACTCTTCACTTTCTTCTCACTTGATTTTCTCAATTGAGAAGCATTAACTTGAGTCTTCTTGGGAAGAGGCCTTTCTTCAACTTGAGGTTGAGCATGAGATTGAACTTGTGCCCTCTTCCCTTGTTGCTTGACACTAATGGCCTTCTTCTTCAATGGGCAAGATCTAACATGATGCCCTTCTACTTTGCACTTGAAGCAAACAATCTTGGCCGAATTCTTGACTTGTTCTTGGCCCTTCTTTTTGTTCATCTTGGACTTCTTCTTCTTATTGGAGTTGAATCCAAGTCCACCTTTGTCATTGGGGGATTTTTGCACACTCAAGATATTGTTGAGTGTGGATTTCCCTTCATGACACTTTTCCAAGTCTTTCTTCAAAGAAGTGACTTGGGCCTTGAGCTCTTTGATTTCCTCTACATGGTTAGTCTCAACACAAGTACTAGAGGAAGTATAAGCTTCATCGTTAGAGCAACAAGGCAAGGAAAGCAATTCATCACAAGATGTACCAACATTGTGAGTAGATGAATTACAAGGACTAGCACATGGCAATATACTATTTTGACTAGAAGTAGTGCTAGTATCCACATGAGGCTCACTAGATGTTACCTTAGCAATCATGGCCTCATGAGCTATCTTTAGCACACTATGGGATACTAGAAGATCATCATGAGAGCTTGAGAGCTTTTCATGACTTTCTTCCAATTTCCCATAATTGCAAGATAGCACCTCAAGTTGAGCCCGTAGCTCAACATTCTCCTTCAAAATGGATGCTTCACAAGTAATAGAATTAGTAGCACAAGCATCATCATTAACAACAAGAGGAGAAGGCAACTTGGCAAGCTCTTTTAAATAAGAAGCTTCAAGTTGAGCATGAGACTCGGTGAGTTTGATGAGCTCACCCTTGATGACCCTTGAGCCATTTTCGAGGTGCTCAAAATCCTCAAGGAGTCTAGCATGAGCAACTTCAAGCTTAGCATTTTTAGTTTCAAAAACATTGGCCACCTCAAGAGCTCTATCAGTAGATTCCTTCACTCTAGACAATTCTAGAGCAAAAGTCTCCTCAAGAGATTCCTTGGTGGTTTGTTCAAGTTCAAGAGCTTGAGAGAGGTCCGCAATCTCATTAGCGTAATCACGCCCATGACCTTCCATTTTATCAATGGTGACCTCATGCTCCTCTAGATGAGATTCCAACTCCTCAATGTATTTCTTGCCATCAATGGCAATGGACATAATTTCCATGAAGTTGGAACGAGCAATTTTATTTTTATGAAGAGCTTTAAAAACCATTTCCCCCTTAATTTTTAAGGAGGCAACATTATCATTCTCTTCATCATTATCCTCATCATCATTAGCATCAACATCATCATCAAGAGACATATTGGGGTACAAAGTAGGAGATACCTTTGACGCCTTAGCCATAAGGCAAAAGCAATAGATGATGATGTAGGATCCCTTGAGGCACCATTAAACACCACATCTTGTTCCATGGAGTGTTCGGTTTCCTCTACATTGTTAGCACAACAATTCGAGGAAATAGATGCATTTTTATCATGGCAACAAGACATAGCAAGCATATCATCATGAGATTTAGTCAAGCAATTTCTACATGATATGCAAGGACTATCAACACAAGCATGTGAAACATTTGGAGTGCTCGAAGTGTTAAAGCCCAAAGAAGGAGCATTGCAATAATATAGTGATGAAGGATCATCCACAATAAGCATACTATCATCATTGCAATGACCAACACTACTCACCATATCATTACCTTGTGGCAAACCACATGTAGGTGAAGTAGAAGAAGTTGAGAAGACTATATGACCGGAGGTGGAGGGAGAACAATCATCCCCACAAATCTTGGACACACCATATTTATCTTGAAGCTTTGTCCATAACTCATGAGCATCCCGGAACGACATGAGTTGAAATATAACTACATTGCTCAAAGCATCGAAAAGCACATTAGAAGCTTGAGCATTGAGATAAGAGTTTTTCTCATCCTCTAAAGATAATCTTTGGGGATCCTTTGGAGGAGAAAAACCCATATCTACAATTCGCTCTAAATTTGGGTCCATGACCCTAAAGAGATTAAGCATGCGAATTACCCAAACATCAAAATTTGTGCCATCGAAACTAAGAGTGTCAGAGAATCCTAATCCCCTAGTCGACATCTTTACTCTCTAGGCGGTTAAGCCTAACAAAGAGAGACGAGGCTCTGATACCAATTGAAAGATCGTGGATGTCGCCTAGAGGGGGGGGGGTGAATAGGCGTTTTAAAATAATTACGGTAGAGGCTTGAACAAATGCGGAATAAACCTAGCGGTTAATTTGTCAAGCACAAAACCTACAACAACTAGGCTCACCTATGTGCACCAACAACTTATGCTAAGCAAGATAAGCAACTATGTGATAGCAAGATATATGACAAGGAACAAAATGGCTATCACAAAGTAAAGTGCATAAGTAAAGGGCTCGGGTAAGAGATAACCGAGGCACGCGGAGACGATGATGTATCCCGAAGTTCACACCCTTGCGGATGCTAATCTCCGTTTGGAGCGGTGTGGAGGCACAATGCTCCCCAAGAAGCCACTAGGGCCACCGTAATCTCCTCACGCCCTCGCACAATGCAAGATGCCGTGATTCCACTAAGGGACCCTTGAGGGCGGTCACCGAACCCGTACAAATGGCGACCCTTGGGGGCGGTCACCGAACCCGTACACTTTGGCAACCCTTGGGGGCGGTCACCGGTACCCGTCAAATTGCTCGGGGCGATCTCCACAACCTAATTGGAGACCCGACGCTTGCCCGGAGCTTTACACCACAATGATTGAGCTCCGAACACCACCAACCGTCTAGGGCGCCCAAGCACCCAAGAGGAACAAGCTCAAGGGCACCAAGCACCCAAGAGTAATAAGCTTCTCAACTTGTAACTTCCACGTATCACCGTGGAGAACTCAAACCGATGCACAAATGCAATGGCAAGGGCACACAGAGTGCCCAAGTCCTTCTCTCTCAAATCCCACCAAAGCAACTAATGCTAGGGAGGAAAGTGAGAGGAAGAACAAGAAGGAGAACACCAAGAACTCCAAGAACTAGATCCAAGGGGTTCCCCTCACATAGAGGAGAAAGTGATTGGTGGAAATGTGGATCTAGATCTCCTCTCTCTTTTCCCTCAAAAACTAGCAAGAATCCATGGAGGGATTGAGAGTTAGCAAGCTCAAAAAAGGTCAACAATGGGGGCAAAAACGAGCTCAAGAGATGGGGAACCATTGGGGAAGAAGACCCCCTTAAATAGGTCCCCACGAATCTGCCCGTTATGTGCAGAAAGCTGTAGGACCGGTACAACCGGTGCACGAACCGGTACAACCGGCCAAAGTAGAGGAAAAACCAACCTGGGAAAAGCTCTAAGCGGTACAACAGCCCGGGGAACCGGTAGTACCGGTTAAACCGGTAAAACCGGTCAACAACCGCCCAAGAACCGCTCCAAAACAGAAACTAGTCCGGTGGTAGAGCGGTACATGGCCGGAACAACCTCCGGACCAATTCTGGAGCGGTACAACCGCTCCAAACACCGGTTGTACCGGTCAACCGGTACAACCTCTCTACGGGGCGGTACAACCTCTCTATGTAAAACAGGCAATATCAAAACAGCCACAACTTTCGCATACGAGCTCCGAATTCGATGAAACCAAGTTTGTTGGAAAGCTAGCAACAAGGGCTAACACAATCTTGATAGAAATATCAATAAGAAGCAAATGAGAAAAGGCCCATAAGAAAATGGTGAGAACCCTTCCTTGGATAAGACCGGTAAAACCTCCAACACCGAAAACATCATAGAAGACGCATGCGAACTCCGTTTTCGATGAACTCAAGCTTGTCATCAAGATGACCATAAGCTCTAAGACTCACAAAGAGAACCAAACAAGAACAAGAAACATGATGCAAGGATGCAATGGTTTGAGCTCTCTACTAACGATACGATCAAGCTACCAACTTGAGAGCCCCCCTTGATAGTACAGCAAACGATCCTATAACCCGGTCTCCCAACTACCACCACGAGACCGGTAAAATAGAAAACCTATCAAGGGCAAACCTTTGCCTTGCACATGGTCCACTTGAGCTAGATGATGACGATCTTGACTCCCTCAAGTTGGACCACCTTTCTTGATTGCGTTGGCTCGATGAAGACTAGATGATTGCTCCCCCATAGTCCACTATGGGTGAGCGACTCTTCGGCACATCTTCACAAGTCCATAGACACCACAATGGATGGCAAGATTCAAACTTGATTGCTCCCCCATACTCCATTATGGATGAGCCACTCTTCGTGTTGCTCCACTTGAACTTGCACACTGCAAACTTGATGACGATCACCACTTGATGTCATCCTCCATGGGTTGTATGGGATCTTCCTCTTGACGCAAGACCATGGAAACATACCTAACCCCACAAAGAACTCTCACGTAGACCATGGGTTAGTACACAAAGCGTAATGGACAATGCTTACCATACCATGGGAACACTTGGTCCCTCTCGGTACAACTTGTGCGCTTTGTGTGTTGATCAACTTGAATCACTCTCTGTACTTAGTCTAGATCAACCTTGAATCTTTCCAACTCTCTTCATTTGGATGATGTCTTGAAGGTAGACATGAATGATCACACAATCTTCTTCTTCAAGACATGCTTGCAATAAGCTCAACACTCACATGACCAATCTTTGGATAATTCCTTAATAGCACCGCGGTCATCACAAACTCTCCTTGAAACCAACAAATGGACTCCAAGAAAAACCTATGGACAAACCCTTCAAATGTAACTCAAGGCAACCATTAGTCCATAGAGATTGTCATCAATTGCCAAAACCAAACATGGGGGCACCGCATGTTCTTTCAGGTGTGAAGCTCCCAAGCTGTATGATGGCATGATAGACGGTTTAATGGACAAAATGGGTCATCGCTTTATAAGCAGAAGTCCCCTTGTAACCAAGAAATATTGGAAGAATGGCAGAGGCCCTGCTTGTAGCAAGGATGACGGTTTATTATATTGAGCATAATATATACATTGTCGAAATATGTACATAAGAAGAGCCTATAGCTCAGGTGTAGTAAGGTCGAAGGAGAGCTATGTTCCATGACCGCCGGGTCTCCTCCTCAGAACTGCGTGAGTCTTCTCGAACGTCAATGAGGTAGTATAATCCGTTGTGCAGATTCTTACTGACCACAAAGGGCCCTTCCCAAGGTGGGGATAACTTGTGCATATCGGTCTGATCTTGGATGAGCCGGAGCACTAAATCGCCTTCTTGAAAGGTTCTTGTTTTAATCCGGCGGCTGTGATAACGCTGCAGGTCTTGCTGATAAACCACCGAACGAGCCAAGGCCATGTCCCGCTCCTCATCTAACAGGTCCAGTGCCTCCTGGCGTGCTTGCTCATTGTCCGCTTCAACATAATTGGCAACTCGGGGCGAATCATGACGAATATCACTTAGGAGGACTGCCTCTGCCCCGTAAACCATGAAGAAAGGTGTATAGCCCGTAGATCGGTTTGGGGTGGTATTTATGCTCCATAACATAGATGGTAATTCTTCCACCCAACAACCCGACGTCCGCTTCAAAGGAACCATAAGCCGGGGCTTGATACCCCTCAGAATTTCTTGATTAGCTCTCTCAGCTTGACCATTAGACTGGGGGTGAGCCACGGACGCTACATCAAGCCGGATGTGCTCTCGTTGACAAAATTCCTCCATCTCACCTTTGGAAAGGTTCGTGCCATTATCTGTGATAATGCTATGTGGAAAACCAAAACGGAAGATCACCTTCTTGATGAATTGAACCGCCGTGGCTGCGTCACATTTGCTTACTGGCTCCGCTTCAACCCAATTAGTATTTGTCAACCGCCACCAAGAGGTGGGTCTTCTTATCCTTGGATCGCTTAAAAGGACCCGCCATATCAAGCCCCCAAGTAGCAAACAGCCAAGTTATTGGAATCATCCGTAGCTCTTGAGCCGGAACATGAGCTCGGCGCGAAAACTTCTGACAAGCATCACACCGCTTTACCAGGTCCTCAGCATCGGCTTGAGCTGTCAACCAGTAAAAACCATGACGAAAAGCTTTAGCCACCAATGATTTTGAACCGGTGTGATGACCACAGTCTCCTTCGTGGATCTCGCGTAAAATCTCACGACCTTCTTCAGGAGAAACGCAATGCTGAAACGCCCCTGAAACACTACAATGATGCAACTCGCTATTGACAACTGTCATGGACTTGGATCGCCGGACTATCTGCCTGGCCAAAATTTCATCTTCTGGATGTTCGCCCCGGTTCATATATGCCAAGTACGGAACCGTCCAATCCGGAATGATATGTAAAGCGGCCACCAACTGTGCCTCCGGATCAGGAATGGCGAGGTCCTCCTCTGTAGGCAACTGAACCGACAGGTTATGCAAGACATCTAGGAAGGTATTAGGTGGCACCGGTTTACGCTGAGATCCCAGCCGGCTTAAAGCGTCAGCTGCCTCATTTTTGCGCCGATCAATGTGCTCCACTTGATATCCCTTAAAGTGACCAGCAACAATATCCACCTCTTGTCGGTAAGCCGCCATGAGTGGATCCTTGGAATCCCAAGTACCTAAAACTTGCTGGGCTACCAGGTCTGAGTCTCCAAAGCATCGTACGCGGCTTAAGTTCATCTCCTTAGCCACTCGAAGACCATGGAGTAAAGCTTCATACTCAGATGCATTGTTAGTACAAGGGAACATTAAGCGAAGAACATAATGAATTTTATCACCTCGATGGGAAGTAAGGACAACTCCAGCCCCCGAGCCCTCCAATTGCCTGGATCCGTCAAAGTGAATAGTCCAGTATTTACTGTTCGGTTTGTCCTCCGGTATCTGCAACTCCGTCCAATCATTGATGAAATCCACAAGGGCCTGGGACTTGATTGCTGTTCGAGGCATATACTTCAAACCGTGTGGTCCAAGCTCAATAGCCCACTTAGCAACCCGGCCAATTGCTTCCCGGTTCTAGATTATATCCCCCAAAGGAGCAGAACTGACCACTGTGATGGGATGACCTTGAAAGTACTGTTTAAGCTTCCGACTTGCCATAAAAACCCCATACACCAGCTTCTGCCAATGCGGATATCTTTGCTTTGACTCAATGAGCACTTCACTAATATAATTAACCGGCCTTTGAACCGGGTATTCCTTCCCAGCCTCCTTGTGCTCCACCACAATGGCGACACTGACAGCCCGCGCATTAGCAGCCACATATAACAACAGTGGCTCCTTATCAACTGGAGCGGCAAGAACCGACGGTTCAGCCAACTGCTTCTTCAAGTCTTCAAACGCCGCATCAGCAGCATCGCTCCAGACAAAGCTGTCTGTCTTCTTCAACATCTGGTACAGAGGGATCGCCTTTTCTCCCAACCTGCTGATAAACCGGCTCAAAGCCGCAATACAACCCACCAAACATTGAACATCATTGATACATGTCGGTTTAGCTAGAGCTGTGATAGCTTTGATCTTTTTCGGATTAGCCTCAATGCCCCGGTTAGACACCAAAAAACCCAAGAGCTTGCCAGCCGGTACACCAAAGACACACTTAGCCGGATTGAGCATCATTTTATAAACTCTCAGATTATCAAAGGTTTCTTGCAAATCAGATATGAGTGTCTCCGCCTTCCTAGACTTGACCACAATATCATCCACATAGGAATGAACATTGCGCCCAATCTGAGTATGAAGACAATTCTGCACACAGCGTTGATAAGTTGCATGGGCACTCTTGAGCCCAAAAGGCATAGATACATAACAGAAGGCTCCAAAGGGAGTAATGAAAGTTGTCTTCTCCTGGTCCTTAACTGCCATCTTGATCTGATGATAACCAGAATAAGCATCCAGGAAACTCAAACACTCACAACCCGCCGTAGCATCAATGATTTGATCAATACGAGGGAGGGCAAAGGGATCAGCTGGGCAAGCCTTGTTCAGATCTGTGTAATCCACACACATACGCCAAGTGCCGTTTTTCTTAAGTACCAGCACCGGATTAGCCAACCACTCTGGGTGAAACACTTCCACGATAAACCCTACTGCAGTAGCCGGGCTACCTCTTCCCCAATGGCCTTACGCCGCTCCTCATTAAAGTGGCGAAGAAACTGTTTGACCGGTTTGAACTTCGAATCAATATTAAGAGTGTGCTCAGCGAGTTCCCTCGGTACACCTGGCATGTCAGAAGGTTTCCATGCAAAGATGTCCCGGTTCTCACGGATGAACTCGATGAGTGCACTTTCCTATTTGGGATCCAAGTTGACGCTGATGTTGAACTGCTTGGATGAATCACCAGGAACAAAATCAACCAATTTAGTGTCATCAGCCGATTTAAACTTCAAAGCCGGATCATGCTCTGTAGTGGGCTTCTTTAGAGAGGTCATGTCTGCCGGATCAACATTGTCTTTATAAAACTTCAACTCTTCCGTTGCACAAACCGATTCAGCATAGGCCGCATCACCTTCCTCACATTCCAGGGCAATCTTACGGCTACCATGAACCGTGATGGTCCTTTGTGACCCGGCATCTTGAGCTGCAGATAAACATAACATGGCCTTGCCATGAATTTAGCATAAACCGGCCGTCCAAATAAAGCATGGTACGGACTTTTGATCTTAACCACTTCAAAGGTCAGCGTCTCGGATCTTGAATCATGATCATCTCCAAAAACCACCTCCAGAGCTATCTTACCAACTGGGTAAGCCGATTTACCAGGCACCACTCCGTGAAAACGGTGTTTGACGGTCTAAGATTCTTATATGTCAACCCCATACGCCAGAAGGTTTCATAGTACAAGATATTGATACTGCCCCCTCCGTCCATGAGTACCTTGGTGAATTTATAACCTCCCACCTGCGATGCAACCACCAAAGCTAGGTGACCCAGATTGTCAACCCAGGGCGGATGATTCTCCTTGCTCCAGACAATAGGCTGCTCAGACCAGCGTAGATAACGGGGCACCGCCGATTCAACAGATTTTACTGCCCTTTTATGGAGTTTCTGATCGCGCTTGCACAAGCTAGTAGTGAAGACATGATATTGTCCACCATTTAACTGCTTCGGGTTGCTTTGATAACCTGACTGCTATTGATTCCCCTGATTACCCTATTGATGGTTACCACCTTGGTTATTCTAATTGGCCTGATTATTCTGAAACCCTGAGTTTGAACCGCCACCACCGTAACCCGGCCCATGAAATCCTGGACCGGAACCACCAGATGGACCCTGATCATACCAGAAAAGATCAGAGTTTTTGAATTCCCTCATGATGTGGCAATCCTTCCAAAGGTGCGTGGCCGGAGCCTCCTTTGTCCCGTGCTTTGGGCAAGGCTGGTTTAACAGGCATTCCAGATTCATTCCTCCACTGTGCTGGGGCGGTTTACCCTTACGGCGCTGCATATTACCCTGCATACTGGTGTTAGCCACAAAATCGGAGTTGTCCGCTTTACGCTTACCATTATTTCTGTGGCCCGCCTGGTTATGCTGTCCCTTTGAACCGACATTCTTCTTTCCCTTCTCCTGTCAGGGTCCTTGGTATTATCAGAATCAACATACTTAACTAGAGCTGCCATGAGTGTTACCATATCATTGTAGTGACGCTTGAGCCGTCCCAACTTCATTTTTAGTGACTTAAACCGGCAATTGCCATCCAATGTCACAATTGCTGTATCCGGATTGATGCGGCCGGATGAATGCAAAATTTATGAAACCCGGCGCACCCAATGGGTTGTTGATTCATTCTCTCCTTGGACACAAGCTGCCAGATCTACAATGGACATAGGTTGCTTGCATGTATCTTTGAAGTTTGCTATGAACTTGGCCTTCAACTCATCCCATGAATTGATCGAGTTAGCAGGTAAGCTCTTTAGCCAGGTGCGAGCCGTTCCTTCTAGCATCATGGTGAAGTATTTTGCACACGCTGCTTCATCCACATCTAGCATCTCCATTGCCATCTCATAACTCTCAACCCATGCCTCGGGGGGCTGATCAGCGGTATAGTTAGGCACCTTGCGTGGACCTTTGAAATCTTTGGGCAACCTCACATTACAGAGAGCCGGGATGAGACACGACACTCCCCAGGAACTGAAGGCAAGCCCGGTCCCTTGTTCTACTGACGCTGCTGGCTGAACCGGGGTGGGTTGACGATGACCCGCATGTTGCGCTGCTAATGCGGCCCCCCTTCGCGCTCTGCCATTATCCACCACATCCTGAGCATTCATACCGCCGTTCGCCGGATTAGGCCCTCGAGGGGCATCATGATGTCGCGCACTGCTTGACACGGCCGGTTCGTCTATGTGATGCTATAACTCTTGCTTAGACGAGGGGTTGAATGTATTCTGTCTCGGCTGTAGGAATAAGCTTGTTGTTGTACAACAATGGTTTGAAGAAGATCCCTGGCTCGTCGAGTCTCAATTGCTGCTAATGAATCACCCTCCATCGGAATAGCCGCCAAACGTGATGCTGCCGCGATCATATTATCCAAAGGGCTAGAAAAGTGACCCGGAGGTGTTGCTACATATTACGGCGGGTTGTCCGTCTGTCGAGGCGGGTCCATCGCCCGTGGCTGATCCGGCGCCGCCCCAGGTGCCTCGGTCCGGTTTACTCCTGCCGGATTGCTAGGCCCAGCTCCTCGGGTACCGAAGAGATTCAGACCCTCGTAAATTTGCGGTAGACGAGACCGGTACTTCCTTCTCATGACTTCGTTTGATGCATTCTGATCCAACATAAGCCGGTAATTCTGCGCCTGGATCTATTGTGATTGGGCATCTAAAGCGGCCCGCTCTTCATCCATCCTGGCCTCCTCAGCTGCCAAGTCCGCCTTGGCCTGAGCTATCTGATCCTTTAGCTTCGTAACATCCGCATAATGCCGAACTTGAGTCTCCGGAGTCACCGCTGTAGTCAACAATGCCGTCAAGGCGTCTAGTAAACTGGCAAGAACTTGAGCCGGCCGGCGCGCCGGGCCTCCTGCCGCGGCTGCCGATCCGGATATCATTACTGCTGTAGATGAAGATTGCACGGTGGGCTGCATATCATCCATGAAGATCGCAACCCGGTTTGGCGGTTCAAGGGGGCCCAGAATACCGTCACCATCAGAATATCCCCCAATCCGACCATCTTGCAGCTGGTATAATGACTCGGTTTCGCCAGTGGACGATTCACCATCTGAGTAGATGGCTGTCTCACCGTCGAACACCGGTTCAGATTCCGCACCATGGATAAATCCCACGAACGCACGCTTCATGGCAGGCTGAAACCGGGCAGGACTTGCACGCTGAGCCCTTTCGATGAGGTCGGTGGAGATGTCCGGCTCAGGGCCCGGTTCACCGATCTTGCCAATGAAAACGTGAATTCCGCCAAAGGGGACTCGGTAACCGTACTCGATTGAGCCGGCCTCGGGGCCCCAGCCTGCATCGTTGATGTAAAGCTTACCGCGACGACTCTTGGTCATCCGGCTAACCGCGTACCCCTTGAGTCCTTCAAAGCTGCCCGTCAAGAACTCGAAACCATCGTGCGATAGCCCCATGGTGGGCGCCAACTGTCGTGGGAATATCATGTTAGATGTCCTAGTAGAAGGACTTAGTCGTGGAGCCATCGCAACGAGATTAGCCTGAAGGGGTTAAACCGGACAAGGGACACGAGAGTTTTATACTAGTTCGGCCCCTTACGATGAAGGTAAAAGCCTACGTCTAGTTGTGATGGGATTATTGGGGTTTCGATGACCAGGGAGCAAATACACTTTGCCTGGGTCTCGAGTTGTTGTTTCTTGTCCCTGAACCGCCGCCGGGTCGTCCCTTTATATACACAGGGTGACGCCCAGCCGGTTTACAGAGTCCCGAGGCCGGCTCATATAAGTGTCCGGCTTGGTCTCTCCCTTTTCCTAACTTACAATACAAATTACACAACTATGGCGGTTTATCACTATGGGCCCTAATCCGCTTCTGGGCTCTGGGCCTCTAAGCCTTATCAGTAAAGCGCCATTTCTTTGTCTTCATGGGCTTCAGTATAGTGGAGCATGAACCGGCCCCTCCCGGGCGGTTTACACTCAGCAGTTATATCCTCAACAGGTTTCCAGTAGCGCTGTGAGATATTAGGAGGTGGGGAAAAGGCGCGAGATTCATCCCGCCGGCAGCGGCTCCGGGTATGGTGACGGTGGCGATCCGGATGGAGAAAGATCAGCGGCTGCAAGGGCATGGCCGCAACAAGCTGAGGATGCTCGGGCCTTGGAGCGTGACTTGAGGTCCCAGCTCTCGACTCACAGGGCACCGCAGTCGAGGGATGGGCCCGGCGCAGCAAGGGACAGGGGTTCTCAGTGGCCGCAGCGCTCTTTGTCCCGTGGCCGCGACTCGTCGTCTGGGCTTCCTCCTCCTCCGCCTGGGATTCCTCCTCCTTCGGGCCAGCCGCGCTCCTTTAGCTGGGAGTATGGGGGCGGCGCCATGGCCGGTGGTGGTGACCGGGGTCCTTGGAGAGGGGAGGGTGATCGTCATGCTCGTGATGGCTAGGGGGCCCAGTTCCGCCAAGTGAGAAAGGCACCCGCTGGTGGGTGAGGGGGCTCCAAACATAATGTTGTTGAGGAGATGTGCTTCAAATGCGAGTGCAATGTCCACTACCAGATTGAATGCAAGAACGAGTCGCTCTGTTTCTTGTGCAAGGAAGAGTTCCACACCTCCACGACCTGCCCCTCCGGATAGTCAAAGCCAAAGCTGGCCATGTACGACTTTGGGGTCAAAGATCAGGGTTTCTATTTTCTTGAAGGAGGGCAGATGAGGAGGTCCTTGATAACCCACAAGTATAGGGGATCACAACAGTATTCGAGGGTAGAGTATTCAACCCAAATTTATTGATTCGACACAAGGGGAGCCAAAGAATATTCTCAAGTATTAGCAGCTGAGTTGTCAATTCAACCACACCTGAAGGACTTAATATCTGTAGTAAATTATTTAGTAGCAAAGTAGTATGGAAGTAACGGTAACAGTGGCTAAAGTAACAGTAACATTTTTGTAGCAATTGTAACAGTGGCAACAGAAAATTAACGTAGCAAAGATCAATATGTGAAAAGCTCGTAGGCAATAGATCAATGATGGATAATTATATTGGATGGCATTCATCATGCAACAGTTATAACCTAGCCTGACATAGAACTAGCTCCAATTCATCAATATAATGTAGGCATGTATTTCGAATATAGTCATACGTGCTTATGGAAAAGAACTTGCATAACATCTTTTGTCCTAGCCTCCCATGGCAGCGGGGTCCTAATGGAAACTAAGGGATATTAAGGCCTCCTTTTAATAGAGTACCGGACCAAAGCATTAGCACTTAGTGAATACATGAACCCCTCAAACTACGGTAATCACCGGAAAGAATCCCAATTATTGTCACCTTGGGGTATGCATACAATAACTCGTAATAGGTGTCTACAACTTGCAAGATCGGATCAAGAACACAAATATATTCATGGAAACATAAAGGGTTCAGATCTGAATTCATGGCACTCGGGCCCTAGTGACAAGCATTAAGCATAGCAAAGTCATAGCAACATCAATCTCAAAACATAGTGGATACTAGGGATCAAACCCTAACAAAACTAACTCAATTACATGATAAATCTCATCCAACCCATCACCGTCCATCAAGCCTACGATGGAATTACTCACGCACGACGGTGAGCATCATGAAATCGGTGATGGAGGATGGTTGATGATGACGACGACGTCGATTTCCCCTCTCCGGAGCCCCGAACGGACTGCAGATCTGCCCTCCCGATGAAGAACAAGAGGTGGCGACGGCTCCATATCATAAAACATGATGAATCCTTCTCCCTGTTTTTTCTCCCTGAAAGTGAATATATGGAGTTGAGGTTGAGGTCGGTGGAGGTCCAGGGGACCCACAAGGTAGGGGGCGCGCCCTAGTGGGGGGGCACCCTCCACCCTTGTGGAAAGCTGGTGGGTCCCCTCTGGTTGATTCTTTCGCCAATATTTTTTATTAATTCCAAAAATATTCTCCATAAATTTTCAGGTCATTCCAAGAAATTTTATTTCTACACAAAAATAACACCAAGGCAATTTTTCTGAAAACAGCGCTAGTCCGGGTTAGTTCCATTCAAATCATGCAAATTAGAGTCCAAAACAAGGGCAAAAGAGTTTGGAAAAGTAGATACGATGGAGGCGTATTGTCCTCCTTCCGACCAATGCAGCCTCGCTGGTGGTCATGGAAGGGGAGGCCATGGAGGAATCAATCTGGGTCGATCTAAGTGACATGTGGGAATTGAACTGGGATTGGCAAGTGACGCAGATTCAGAGGAACTGTTTTTCGGTGGTCTACCCTTTTAAGGATGTGCTGAGGATGGCCAAGAAGAGTGGTACGATCATGCTACATATCAGTGAGCACAAGGCAGAAGTGGGTGAGCCGTTCAAAGAGCCGCAAGCGGTGTCCTGGCTCCAGGAATGCTGGGTTCGCATCACGGGCATCCCGTACAAGCTGCACCAGGCTCCGCTCATCAAAGAATTCCTTCGCATGGTCGGCAAGGCAATAGTGGTGGATGAGCTATCGGTTGTACGACTGAACATGGAAGGGCTGTGTGGAGCGCCAGTACGTGCCAAGATTTGGTGCAGGGATCCATCCAAGGTTTGTGCTTGTTTGAAATCTTCAGAAATCTCAATGGATTCATGATGCGTGTGGAGCGGGAGGTGGGAGGGCCTCTGGCTCCACCGCCCCCTTCCCCTCCGCGCGCGCCCTTCTATAGGTGAGGATCCTGATGGGGATGAGGAATCAGCACCAAGTCTTAATACGGCGGACTAGGACGCGGCTGGTGTCAAATCTAAGGCATCCTCGACTGGTGGAACGTCAACAACGACGGTGGTGTCATCTGGGCCGGCGGGCCAGAAGGCGGCAACCAGGGATTAGGCCATCGAGGCTGTCAACACAATCCCAGCACCGGCTGTGGGACTCTTCTCCCTGCGGTGGACACGCTGCAGATGCTTCGTCGCGAGTAGGTGCCTCTGATGCTTGAAGTGGATCAATATGGTTCCAACCTCCCGGATGCTACCTTGTCCCGGAGCGTGGTCGTGTCGATCAGAGGAAAGATCCCCCCGTATCCCCCTCTTTGGATAGGGAGCTAGAGCAGGGTGGTGGTCGTGCGGTGGGCTCGGGTATCACGATGGCGGATTCTCCAATTTCAAGCGCAACTTCAACCCCATTCTCATCTCCTCCGGTCCGTTCTGTTGCGTCGATCATGACTCACTCCTGGGAGGTGGCCACGGTGAAAGCCACGGCAATTGCACCAATCCATCTCGCGGGATGCTTCAAGGGGGAGGCGTTCACTGATAACCTGATGGCGGTGGAGGAGGTGTGGCTGCCTTCGATACCATCCAGGAGGAGCCAGAGCAGATCCAGGATCAGTCCCCGCGGAGCATGTGGGTATGGGAGCTTCGCCGATCAGGGCTTCAAGGACAAGCACCAGGGCTACGGCATCCAAGGCATCTAACATGATGGACAAGGCCATGTCCCTCAAAGCGAGTGAGGGAGTCCCGAACTAGGGGGTGTCCGGATAGCCGAACTATCATGGTCGGCCGGACTCCAAGATTATGAAGATACAAGATTGAAGACTTCGTCCCGTGTCCGGATGGGACTTTCCTTGGTGTGGAAGGCAAGCTTGGTGATACGGATATGTAGATCTCCTACCATTGTAACCGACTTTGTGTAACCCTAGCCCTCTCCGGTGTCTATATAAACCGGATGGCTTTAGTCCATAGGACGAACAACAATCATACCATACGCTAGCTTCTAGGGTTTAGCCTCCTTGATCTCGTGGTAGATCTACTCTTGTAACACACATCATCAATATTAATTAAGCAGGACGTAGGGTTTTACCTCCATCAAGAGGGCCCGGACCTGGGTAAAACATCGTGTCCCTTGTCTCCTGTTACCATCCGCTTAGACGCACAGTTCGGGACCCCCTACCCGAGATCCGCCGGTTTTGACACCGACATTGGTGCTTTCATTGAGAGTTCCTCTGTGCCGTCACCATCAGGAAGGATGCCTTTTCCCGTCTTTAAAGATGGCACCGTCGTCAAGGGAGCTCTGGCCGCCGGCCAGACTATCCGGCTAGGCGGTTTTCTTATGACCGCCTATTCGGCCACCGCTCCGACAATGACCTCTCAGGTCATTGAAAGCGATCTTCACGTCAGCTCGGAATTCGCCGAGCAGCTGGATCCGATTGAGATCTCCTCCATAAACGAGCTCTTGGATCCCATCGCTGCCCTGGGAATCGCTACTGACTACGATCAGATTGGGCTTAAAACCGATCTGAGAGAAATTAACTCTCCCCAGGTTACCCACCACGTTGTTGTGGTAGAGGAACAATGCGGCGACTCTTCTTCTATGTTAAAAACCAACTATGTCCGAATTCCCGATCCCTCCATGCCAGATTCCCGCGGAGGGTCGGACGCTAATCAAATACTGAACCTAAAGTCAGGCATCGGACCAGATTCGTTGGAAAGCACCCAGCAAACCAAGCTTCCGAATCCGGAAGCTTCTTGGCCTTTGAGCCTCAGATCGGGCGGGGTTCCGAACTTAATTCCACCCGCCCACCCAAACATAAGCGATCTATCTCAAATACGGCAAGAGCCCGAGGAAACAGTACATCATTACTGGGCCAGATTCCTCCTGGTTATGAACAGGATAAAGGACTGCCGTGAAGAAAGCGCGATTTCAAATTTCTGCAACAATTACACAGACAAGGGAATCATAAACGCCATCAGTCATCGCGAAGTTACACGCTTCGCCGACCTAGCAACCATTGTACAAAAATACTGCACGATGGAGAGCGCCTGGAAAACCGAAACTAGGTTTTGAGACCATCCGGCCCTGAATACAACCCCAGTCCAAAATAAAAGGGTGCGTCATACTCAAGCACCTGGGTTAAAAACCAAAAAGCAAAAAACCCCTAAAGGGTACGGAACCGTACTGGAGGGATGGCTCAACGGACCCTGCAAAATCCATAGTACGGAGGGCGCCACTCCAACACATAGCCTTCGAGCATGTTGAATATTACGGCAGGTGGCCAAAAGTGGCGAAGGCTTTTTAGCCCCGGGCAACCAGCCCAGCAGTACCAGTACGGTATTAACAGTCTTCAAGACTTTCGCATCAAATAACATGCGGAAACGAACAATCCGCAGCCTTGCCGAAGTCTACCAAGTAGCAACAACAAATCCATGGAGTGACACGGCTATCACCTTCAATGCCAGCGACGAACCTAAATTCCGAACAGCTAGAGCACCAGCCGCATTGGTCCTCAGTCCGATAGTGGACGGCTTTCGTCTTACCAAGGCACTCATGGATGGCGGCAACGGATTAAACCACATCTACGAGGAAACCCTTCAAAAAATGGAAATTGACTGGAGCCGCATTGAGCGAAGCAGCACAACCTTCAGGGGAATAATCCCTAGTCGAGAAGTACGCTGCACAGGAAAAATCACACTAGATGTAGTGTTCGGCTCGCCGGACAATTACAGGTCCGAAGAGGTCACGTTCCAAGTGGCCCCATTCGGCAGCGGATATCACGCTTTGTTAGGGCGAGAGGCATTCATAATCTTCCAAGCTATACCCCATTACGGGTACATGAAGCTCAAAATGCCCGGACCCAATGGAATAATCACTCTCGCCAGTGATCCAGATACAACACTCCGCGCTGAAAATAAGACAGCCGCACTGGCCCTAGAGGCATTATCCGAAGCCCTAGCGGCAGAGGAACTAACTGCGCTGCGCTCCACGGTGGATAGGGACGATGTGATACTCGATAAGAGGTCCAAGTCCACCTCTTTTAAACCAGCAGACGAAATAGTCAAATTTCAGGTCCATCCAACGGACCCCACAAAGACGGCATCCATTGGGGCACAATTAAATCCTGATGTAGAAGCCGCACTACGAGAATTCCTTCGGGAAAATTGGGACATTTTTGCCTGGCACCCTTCAGACATGCCAGGAATCCCACGCAGGCTGGCAGAGCACAACCTAAATATCCTAAAAGGATTCAAGCCAGTCAAACAAGCTCTTCGGCGATTTTCCGAACCCAAAAGACAGGCAATGGGAGAGGAGCTAGCCAAACTCTTAGAAGCCGGATTCATCAGAGATATAAAACATCCAGACTGGCTAGCCAACCTAGTAATGGTACCAAAAAAGGACAAATCCTGGCGCCTTTGCGTCGATTTCAAAGACCTTAACAAGGCCTGTCCAAAGGACCCTTTCCCTCTCCCTCGCATCGACCAAATCATCGATGCTACCGCAGGGCACGATTCATTGTGCTTCCTCGATGCATACTCCGGATACCATCAAATCAAGATGGCAGAAAAAGACCAGGCCGCAACGGCATTCATTACTCCATATGGGCCATTCTGCTTCAACACAATGCCCTTTGGACTCAAAAACGCCGGCGCAACATATCAGCGCATGATTCAGACATGTCTGGCTACCCAGATAGGCAAAACAGTAGAGGCATACATAGACGATGTGGTCGTCAAGACCAAACACATCGAAACCCTAGTAGACGACTTGAGGGTGACATTTGACAACCTCCGAGCATATGACATTAAGCTCAACCCGGAAAAATGTGTCTTTGGAGTACCAGCCGGAAAGCTCTTGGGCTTCATCGTATCCGGTAGAGGAATTGAAGCAAACCCAGCCAAGATCCGAGCTCTGTCACAACTGGATATTCCAAAGGACCTCAAGCAAATACAAAAACTAACCGGAAGCGTAGCGGCTCTAAGCCGCTTCATCTCCCATTTGGGAGAAAAGGCTCTGCCCCTCTATCGCCTCCTCCGGCGCACCGAACACTTCGAATGGACGGATGCCGCCGCGGCGGGACTCGAAGAAATCAAGGCCATACTGGCAACAAATCCGGTCCTGGCCGCGCCCAACCTGGGCGAACCTATGTTATTATATATCGCAGCAACACATCAAGTTGTCAGCGCGGTACTCATCATCGAACGAGAAACAGAAGGGCACAGATTCCCTCTTCAAAAACCAGTGTACTACGTATCCACTGTCTTAACTCCATGCAAGTCCCGATATCCACATTATCAAAAGATAGCGTATGCGGTGTTCATGGCATCCCAGAAGCTGCGACACTACTTTCAAGAGTGTTCCATAACGGTGGCCTCCGAAGTACCTCTCAACGATATTATAAACAATCGCGACGCAACGGGCAGGATTGCAAAATGGGCCATTGAGCTCTTACCATTTGACATAACCTACAAACCACGGCGAGCTATAAAGTCGCAAGTTCTGGCTGACTTCGTCGCCGAATGGACCGAAGCCGAACTCCCTAAAGAGTACGGCGCGTACTCCAATTGGATCATGCATTTCAACGAATCCAAAATGTTGGCTCGCTTGGGGGCTGGCGTCGTCTTGACGTCCCCAACTGGAGAGACAGTCCAATACGTACTTCAAATAATGTACATGGACTCCAACAACGCAGCCGAATACGAGGCCCTTTTACATGGCCTCCGGATGGCAATCTCCATGGGCATTCAATGCCTAGAGGTGCGCGGGGATTCAAACCTTGCAATATCCCAAGTAAATGGAGACTTTGATGCCAAAGATCCGAAAATGGCAGCTTACCGCAACACCGTCCTAAAAATGTCAGCTCGGTTCGAAGGACTCAAATTCCACCATGTGGCCTGGGATAATAACCAGGCAGCAGACGTGTTGGCACGCATTGGCGCAAAACGCGACGCCGTCCCTCCAAACATCTTCCTGGAACGGCTCTTTAAACCATCCGTATTATGGGAAGAGGAGTTCGGAAATAACAATCCGGAGCCAGCTGCCTCACCTAACTCAGACCACTCTGACACAATCGGTGGCTCAGACAATGAAATAACACCTTCAGCCCACGAAATAATGGCAGTAATTGCCCCGTGGACGGAACCATTCCTAGCCTACTTAATCAGGTAGGAACTTCCCGAAGACCAAAATGAGGCCCGCTGCATAGTTCGGTGATCTAAAGCCTACAAGGTCCATGAGGGAGAACTTTATAAAAAAAGCACAACCGGAGTCCTTCAAAGGTGTATCTCCGAAGAGGAAGGGCGAAATCTCCTGGATGAAATTCACGCCGGACTCGGCGGGCACCACGCTGCAGCCCGGGCCCTTGGCCTTCCGTACAGGATTTTATTGGCCGACAGCCCGGGCAGATGCTCAGGACTTAGTCCAACGATGCGTTGGTTGCCAGCTCTTTGCTAATCAGAGCCACATGCCACCCACCGCCCTCAAAACTATACCAATCACCTGGACGTTCGCAGTCTGGGGGCTTGACATGGTTGGACCCCTTAAAGGGGGAACCCACAAGCACAAATACTTATTGGTCATGGTGGACAAATTCACCAAATGGATTGAGGCCAAGCCGGTTAAAACGGCAGAATCCGGACCTGTGATAGACTTCATATCCGGGGTAGTAGACCATTTTGGCATCCCCCACAGCATCATCACTGATAACGGCACGAATTTCACGGCCGACGAGGTTAAACTCTGGTGCAAAAACATGGGCATCAAGCTCGACTACGCTTCAGTCTATCACCCCCAAACTAACGGTCAAGTCGAGCGAGCAAATGGTCTAATCATGAGCGGCATCAAACCCAGACTAGTGCGGTCCCTCAAGGAATCTAACACGCACTGGGTAGAGGAGCTCGACTCCGTACTCTGGGGGCTGCGGACCACGCCAAACCGAACTACCGGATTCACACCATTTTTCATGGTGTACGGCACCGAGGCAGTTCTGCCCTGCGATATAATTCATGACTCACCTCGCGTGCGCATGTACGAAGAAAGAGAAGCCGAGTTGGATCGGCAGGACAGTTTGGACGCCTTAGAGGAGGAGCGGGACGTGGCAAAAGCTCGTTCCGCATTTTATCAGCAGCAGGCTCGAAGATATCAAAGCAGAGAAGTACGGGCCAAAACTTACAACGTTGGCGAACTTGTTCTACGCCTGCCGGACAAGAAAAAGGACAAACTTAAGCCCAAGTGGGAAGGTCCCTTCATCATCGACCAAGTCCTGACCGGCGGAGCATACCGTCTACGTAACGCATCTGACAACCGACTCGAGCCGAACCCATGGAACGCAGCCCGTCTCCGAAGATTCTACGCCTAACGCCGGACTCAGAGTTCGTCTCACTCCTCCGTCCACCTTTTTACATTTTCACTGTCTCTTGTCCCCCTCCTTCTTCCCACTTTTTTTTTCAATACCTTTGATAGGCTGATTTGCGCATTGTTCGCACACACTTGATGTGCTCCTAGCACTCATTATACCTGGGGGCTTCTTTAACAGAAGCTTATTTATACGGGCTTCATGCCCAACACATGTGTTATACTTCCGCATGTACCTTTTATTCACCATTATATGCATCGATATGACTTAAGTTTTGGCCAAGCTGGGTTGCCTGGCTCCTGTGCTTACCCCTACGTTCCCGATTGTTCGGCTAGGAGGTAAAGGGAGCACCTCTGCGATTGTTACTGCCGGGTCAGCCGGATGTGTACCTCAGACTGGGTGAAGCCGAAAGCTAGCGTTCTTAAGAGAATATTCGGTCGGTGACTTGAAAGATGATTTATTACTTACTTATTTATCTGCCCCCAGATGCTTTTTCTGCTATTTTCGCAGTCCGGACATGCACTTTAGGGCATGCCTCCCAGGGAAAGGAACCCTTAACGGAACTATTCTCCCTGGAAGATGTTTCTTACTAACCATGTAATATAACATAGCTAGTTGGGCACTTGTCTGATAAAGCAATTATGACCCCGACGCCTTGTCTCCATGCATGCCCCGGTTCTTTTATAACCGTAAGGGTATTCGGACACACTCCGGACTGTTGGGTCCCGAGGTTGAAGCGAAAAGGTCCGCAAAGACAAACGATCTACAATCCGGCTAGAAGGCATTTTACATGTCATTTTAAAATTACATCGTCAAACTGACTGATTGTACTCCTCTTCAATCCCATCTAACAGGCTGTCTAATTTACAGTCCTGTTGGGAATATTTCGCGGCCAGCTCTACTTGGCCGTACATCAAGCTCACAGGGATCTCCTTCCCATCAGGCCCCACAGGTCCGACCTCGGCCATGTGGTTTGGGTCAGCCTTCGGGTACCGCGTCTTCACCATGGCCCAGGCCTCCCTGGCGCCTTGACGGCAGGCCGATATCTTCCACAGACGGAGGCGTCGCCGTACTCCCTGAAGCTTCTCAGCAAGCCCTCCAAGGCCCTCAGGTAGGGAGACGGAAGGCCATAAGGCCTGAACGACGCCACTCATCGCCTGCCGAACACGTTCGAGCAGTTGCACCAGCTCGGGAAGTTGGTCACCCGTTGAACCGGGCATTTCCTCCGCAGGGCGACCTGTGAGCACACCTAAAGACACATTTCTGTCAATCGACTTCCTCGCCGAATTCTTCTTTTCAAAGGAATTTGCTCAAGCACTTACTATAAATGCCGCGACGAAGCCGCTGATTCTCCTTCACGGAGCCAGACAGCTGGGCCCGAACACCTTTCAGCTCTTCTCCTAGCTGGGTGTGGGCATCTTGGAGCTTGTTCCTCTCCTGCTGCACCTTCATAAGCACCCTCTCGCCGGCCTTTAGCTGACGCAGTAGCTGTTGCTTGTCCGGATCTAGTCCGGCGCCCTCTGCAATATTATTGTCAGATTTACGCACACGCCGCACTTTGTTAACTACTTATCTTTTCGAAGTACGTATTACCAGTGGGGGTCTCTGTGGCTCCCCCTGTGGCGGCCAGTGCGGCCTCAAGTTGGGCCTTACACTCTTGGAGCTCCTGGGATAGGTGGGTATTCTTCTCCGTAAGATCCTGCATAATAAATGATCCTTAAATCAGTTATTTTAACTATTTTAAGTCTCGGGGGCTACTGGCATATATAACTATTAAAATTACTTACCCGTATGTCCTTCACATACTGCTCCGTGGCTCTGGTTAAACCATCTTGAGCAGCACGGAGGTGCGCGTTTCCCGCATCAAAGGCATTCAACGCTTCCGGGGAGAAACATGCGTCACGAAGAACTGTCCGGTGACACCTGTGATTCATGGCGCTCTCCACCTCAGACCGGGTGGCGGACAGCCTGTCGGCATCCTCCGTCGGAGGAGCATCCGGCTCTTGCCTTGTGTTCGCCTCCACTTCCGGACCACGCGATGGAGCATGGCTGGCGGAGGCTTGATTGGCAACCTCTCCGGACACTGTCCGGCGAGCGCTCTTTCTCCTGGAAAAGTTATGAGCATTAATATACCTCCTAGGGATCCTTCCCTTAAAAACAACGGTGCGCCGTACCGTTGCGGCGACGTTTCGATTCGCGTCGCACTCCTCTTCCGCCTGCTGGGCCGAACTGACCCTTGCTGGTCAGCCGCCGCAGGTTCGGCTTCCCGCCTTAAAGGCACCTCCTGCGATGCACCATCAGTATAGGATGGTCAGAATTGAGCATGGATCAAATGATGGTGTCAAGACCTCGGTCGTAGTCACCTGGGAGGCCGGAAACAAACCGGGGTAGTCAGCCGTAATGGCGACTAGGGCATTGTCCATGCTAAGTTGGTGGAACACCCCGTCAATCAGCTCCACCTTTATGTCCGGATCCTCTTCGGAGGCCGGATCAAGGGATCGTTCCGGATCCTCGGGCTGTGGAGTTAGGCTTTGTATGCCCTCCACGTCCCGGCGCAGCTCCTGCGTCGAAATCACAAAGTAAGATACTTGACTTTGGAAGTATGGATCGGGTAGATAAACGTCCGCTTACCCAGCTCCGAGGGTTATTCATGGAGAATCCATTCAATGGATTCGTGCGGAGGAAGTCCTCCTCCTCCCCTTGTACAAGCCGGACAGGATCTTTGCCAGATCGGCTGCCGAGCCCGGCCCTCTGCGGCCATGACGGGTGGCGTCGTCTTCCCCGTTGAAATCCCACATAGGGTGGCCCCTATATTGGAGTGGCTGCACCCCTCGCATAATGCACGTGGCCATGATTCCAATCATGGTCAATCCGGAGTGGGCCAGTAACCTAATCCGGCCCATCAGATAATGGACGCTCCCATCATCCTCCCGTTGAGGGCTCCGCGGGCGCCAACTCAGGCGTTTCTTCAAGGGAGCATTGCTGAACTCCGGGAGGCCGATCCGAACTGGATCCGGCAGAGGGGCGTCCTCCATGTAGAACCATTCCGAAGGCCAGTCTTCGGACGCCTTCTTCGGGGTGCCGGATAGATATCCGGTCCCGGCGATGCGCCATATTTCGGCTCCGCCCACTTGATATATCGACCCCTCGTAAGAACGGGGTACGAGGCAAAACAATCTCTTCCACAGCGCAAAATGGGGCTCGATGCCCAGGAACAGCTCGCAAAGAGCTACAAAGCCCGCGATGTGCAAAATGGAGGCAGGTGTGAGGTGGTGAAGCTGGAGTCCGTAGAACTCCAGGAGCCCCCGGAGAAACGGATGTATGGGAAATCCGAGTCCCCTTATTAGATAAGGGACGAAGCATACCCGCTCTCCTTTGGAAGGGTTGGGGACGCTCTCCGCCTGCTTTCCACCCCTGAAGGTGGCCAGTCCGGCTCGAACCGGAACCATGAAAGCTGGGGGAAGATATCCCTCGGTTTGGAGCGCCACTAGCTCGCTGTGTGGAACTGAGCATCTCCCCCAATCTCCTGGCTTAGGGCTGGGAGCGCGAGAGGAGGAGCCGCGTCGACTATCCATGATAGAATGGATTTTTGTCAGAGGCGCTTCGATGAGAACTTGCGGATGGAGGATGGTGTGAGCTGGATCTAGATCCTCGCCTCTCTTATAGGCGGCTCGTTCGCACGGCTAGGGGGTAAAATGTAAAAATACCCTAGCTTTTCGCATTCATACGACACGTGGAAGAAGGCCATTATTGGGCGTAGAAGCCAAGGAGCGCAACATTTATAAGGAAGCCAGACACTATTCGACAGGAACATGAAGTTTGAAGGAGAACCCGCCTTGCAACGCCGAAGACAATATACGCGCCGGACTCGTCGTCGCTGAAGCCCGGTTCGGGGGCTACTGAGGGAGTCCCGGACTAGGGGGTGTCTGGATAGCCGAACTATCATGGTCGGCCGGACTCCAAGATTATGAAGATACAAGATTGAAGACTTCGTCTCGTGTCCGGATGGGACTTTCCTTGGCGTGGAAGGCAAGCTTGGCGATACGGATATGTAGATCTCCTACCATTGTAACCGACTTTGTGTAACCCTAGCCCTCTCCGGTGTCTATATAAACCGGATGGCTTTAGTCCATAGGACGAACAACAATCATACCATAGGCTAGCTTCTAGGGTTTAGCCTCCTTGATCTCGTGGTAGATCTACTCTTGTAACACACATCATCAATATTAATCAAGCAGGACGTAGGGTTTTACCTCCATCAAGAGGGTCCGAACCTGGGTAAAACATCGTGTCCCTTGTCTCCTGTTACCATCCGCCTAGACGCATAGTTCGGGACCCCCTACCCGAGATCCGCCGGTTTTGACACCGACAGCGAGCAAGGGGTTGCAAGGTCTAATCTCCAAACCCATTACGCGATCCATGTCATCTTTGAAGGTTCTATCTCTGGCTTTGGATGTGCACCTGTTAAGAGTAGCCAAGGAGAGTAATGTGATTCTAGGGGTGGTCGATCAGTCTCCATTAGAGGTGTTGGAAATGTTCAGAGCACAAGAGGAGGCTCAGGCGACCATCGCCGAGGCCATTGCCCGCCAGGACTTGGCAAGAACCGAATTGGCTGAGTTCCGGGCGCATGTCATGGTCGATCCTACCAAGGAGAAGGTAGGTCCGTCAGGCCGTGTGGTGTCTGGCCGCGGTCGGGGCCATGGCCGTGGCCGTGGAAGGGGGAGCTCCAGTAGGGGGGGGGGGCAAACAAACAACAGTGCAGGGACCCAATCCCCTTCAACGACACAATGAAGGGCATCGTCTAGAATATAAGGGGGGTTCAGCCAAAGAGATAGAAGGCGCCAACTCATCGAGTACATCCGAGACCAGCGACTCGACTTCGCTGGCTTACAGGAAACAATTAGATCATCTTTCTCCCAGGTGGAGCTGGACTCCCTTGCCGGATCCTTGCCATTTCAATGGGAATGGGTGCCAGCAGATGGCCTATCTGGAGGGATCCTATTGGGGGTGAATAAGGAAACATTTTAGGTCACCTCTTTCTACAGGGGAGAGTTTTTTCTGGGTGTGGAGGTGCTACAAGAATACCAACTTTAGATGGGATTTGATAGTGGTGTACGGACCGGCTGATCACCCTACATCTTACGATTTCTTGCGAGAAATCTATGCCAAGATATCCAACTCACCTCTTCCTGTTGCGGTGGGCGGGGGAGGGGGGATTTTAATCTACTTAGATATGTAGAGGATAAGAGTAATTAGATAATAAATGACCAGGGGTTGGTGGACTCGTTTAATGACTGGGTGGCCGACCTCGCTCTCATTGAACTGCAACGGGTGGGGGCATGATATACCTGGACAAATAACCAGGATAACCCGATTAGATGTGTACTGGACAAAGTGTTTGTCTCAACTGAGTGGGAGGCTAAATTCCCAACATGATCTCTCATTGCAGAGACACATCTGGGTTCGGATCATGTCCCTCTCATCTTGCAATCCGGGGAGACATTTCGCCGGATTCCTAAACTCTTCTCCTTTGAGAAACAATTGGTTTTACAACCAAGATTTGTAGAGAGAGTGATTCGTATTTGGGGACAGGCAAGGGCTAGTCGCCGTCACCGATATGGACCGTTGTGCGACTCATTAGATGAATGGCAATACTGCATTCGTCGTTCTCGACACGGGGCAAATGTGGGAAGTCAGTTGAGGACCCGTAAAGACAATCTGCTCACAGAAATAAATTTGCTAGACACGAAGGCGGATGGTCCCAGCCTTTCCCTTGATGAGTGGGCTAGGACGTACACAACAGAGGACGAAATGATTTTCATCTTGACGTGTGAAGAGATGTATTGGAAACAGAGAGGGCAACAATGTTGGGTCCTTAAAGATGACGCCGACACTGATTACTTTCATGTGGTCGCTAATGGGCGTCGCAGAAGGTGCACGATTAGAAGCCTACGAGAGGGAGACATGACCTATTACGGGGAGGAGGAACTGCGATCTCATATAGATGGTTTTTATAGGGGGTCCACTTCTGGCGGCACTGTTGGGAATCGTTGCATGGAAAACAAAAAAAATTCTACGCACACGCAATGATCTATCCATGGAGATGCATAGCAACGAGGGGGAGAGTGTGTCTACGTACCCTCTTAAACCGTAAGCGGAAGCGTTTCACAACGCTGTTGATGTAGTCGAACTTCTTCACGCTTCAACCGATCAAGTACCAAACGCACGACACCTCAGCGTTCTGCACACGTTCAGCTCAGTGACGTCCCTCGCCTTCTTGATCCAGCAAGACGTCGAGGTAGTAGATGAGTTCCGTCAGCACAACGGCGTGGTGACGGTGATGGTGAAGTGATCTCCGCAGGGCTTTGCCTAAGCACTACGAAAATATGACCAGGAGTGTAAGCGATGGAGGGGGGGTGCCGCACACGACTAACAATTGATTTGGGGTGTGCTAGGCGCCCCCTCCCACATATATATAGGTGGGAGGGGGAGGGAAGAGGCCAGGGTGCGCCCTAGGGCTGGCCGCCGGCCCCCTAGGGGCCCTGCCTTGCCGTGCGCCCCCCGCCATGTTTCCCCAAGGGGGGAGGAAAGAGGGGGGAGGGAAGGAAATGGGAATCCTAATCCACACTTTCCTTTCCCTTTTACCTTTTCCTTCTCCTCCTTAGGCCGGCCCATATGGGGGGCGCACCAGCCCCTTGTGGCTGGTGCGTTTCCCCTCTTGGCCCATAAGGCCCATATCTTTTGCTGGGGGTGCCCGGAACCCCTTCCGGTGACCCAATAAGTACCCGGTAACCCCCGAAACACTTTCGGTGTCTGAATACCATCGTCCTATATATCAATCTTTACCTCTCGACCATTTTGAGACTCCTCATCATGTTTGGAATCTCATCCGGGACTCTAAACAACATTCGGTCACCAAATCACAAAACTCATATAGTATTATATCGTCATCGAACGTTAAGCATGCAGACCCTACGGGTTCGAGAACTATGTAGACATGACCGAGACACCTCTCCAGTCAATAACCAATAGCGGAACCTGGATGCCCATATTGGTTCCTATATATTCTACGAAGATCTTTATCGGTCGAACCGTTATAACAACATACGTAATTCCCTTTGTCCATCGGTATGTTACTTGCCCGAGATTCGATCGTCGGTATCTTCATACCTAGTTCAATCTGGTTACCGGGAAGTCTCCTTACTCATTCCGTAATACATCACCTCGTGACTAACTCCTTAGTCGTTTGCTTGCAAGCTTATGATGTGTATTACCGAGAGGGCCCAGAGATACCTTTCCGATACTCGGAGTGACAAATCCTAATCTCGGTCTATGACAACTCAACAAACACCTTCGGAGATGCCTATAGAGCATCTTTATAATCACCCAGTTATGTTGTGATGTTTGATAGCACACAAGGCATTCCTCCGGTATCCGGGAGTTGCATAATCTCATAGTCGAAGGAATATGTATTTGACATGAAGAAAGCAATAGCAATAAAACTGAACGATCATTATGCTAAGCTGACGGATGGGTCTTGTCCATCACATCATTCTCCTAATGATGTGATCCCGTTATCAAATGACAACTCATGTCTATGGTTAGGAAACCTTAACCATCTTTGATCAATGAGCTAGTCTATCAGAGGCTCACTAGGGACACAGTGTTTGTTTATGTATTCACACGTGTATTAAGGTTTCCGATCAATAAAATCCTAACATGAATAATAAACCTTTATCATGAATAAGGAAATATAAAATAACAACTTTATTATTGCCTCTAGGGCATATTTCCTCCTGGCACAACCGCCATGGGTCGCAACAGGTGGGGACCTGAGGGGATGGTGTCATCGCAGGACAATTTGTACTTGGTCCGTCCTTTCCCGCTCATGGAAATAACCCCGAACCTCAAAGCTATGAAGGGCCACATGGCACCGGGGCCAGACAGATTCCCGGTGACTTTTTATAAAAAAAGCTAGAATTTAGTGGCCCCTCGGTTCATTGAATTGGTCCAAGATTTTAGTAAGATTGATGTGAAGCTCTCAATTATGGGGTGTTACCGCTTGTCACGACCGGTTTTTCAATAAAAGACTTATTGAGAAACCAACCTTTATATAGACCAGTATAGGAAAAATCCTCCTTACCAGTAGACAAATACTTGATACAGAAATCCAGTAGCAATAAATATTATACATGGTTGAGCTGAGGTTGCTCAACAATTTATTACAAGCACGCCAATATTATACATAAGTGCGGATATGACACAAGGGTGTGGTGGCATACTACTGACTCGTAATAAAAGTGGTGGATATGTCAACGTGAAGCGGGTGACATGACTCTAAATCTTGCAACTCATCAAGCGTCGAGGTGAGGCTCGATGATTTTATTCGGGTAGCGGAAGCGTATATGATACAAGTGACCAAATCCAGGATCGCACGAGACTGACTGGGACTCCTCTAGGCGTCGGACTCGCTATCGTACTCTTCATCCATGAGATCGCCTTTCTGACGCCCCCGATTCAATCATACACTAATCATGCACGCAAACATGTACGATCAAGATCAGGGACACACGGAAAGATATCAAAACACAACTCTAAAAACATAAATAAGTCATACAAGCATCATAATACAAGCCAGGGGCCTCGAGGGCACGAATACAAGTGCTCGATCATAGACGAGTCAGCGGAAGCAAGAATATCTGAGTACAGACATAAGTTAAACAAGTTTGCCATAAGATGGCTAGCACAAACTGGGATACAATCGAAAGAGGCGCAGGCCTCCTGCCTGGGATCCTCCTAACTACTCCTGGTCGTCGTTAGCGGGCTGCACGTAGTAGTAGGCACCTCCAGCGTAGTAGGAGTCATCGTCGAAGGTGGCGTCTGGCTTCTGGGCTCCATCGACTGGTTGCGGCAACCAGGTAGAAGGAAACGGGGGAAAAGGGGGAGAAAAGCAACCGTGAGTACTCATCCAAAGTACTCGCAAGCAAGGAGCTACACTACATATGCATGGGTATATGTGTAAATGGCCATATCACTGGACTGAACTGCAGAATGCCAGAATAAGAGGGGGATAACTAATCCTATCGAAGACTACGCTTCTGGCAGCCTCCGTCTTGCAGCATGTAGAAAAGAGTAGACTGAAGTCCTCCAAGTAGCATCGCATAGCATAATCCTACCCGGCAATCCCCTCCTCGTCGCCCTGTTAGAGAGCGATCACCGGGTTGTATCTGGCACTTGGAAGGGTGTGTTTTATTAAGTATCCGGTTCTAGTTGTCATAAGGTCAAGGTACAACTCCAAGTCGTCCTGTTACCGAAGATCACGGCTATTCGAATAGATTAACTTCCCTGCACGGGTGCACCACATAACCCAACACGCTCGATCCCATTTGGCCAGACACACTTTTCTGGGTCATGCCCGACCGTGGAAGATCAACACGTTGCAGCCCCACCTAGGCACAACAGAGAGGTCAGCATGCCGGTCTAAACCTAAGCGCACAGGGATCTGGGCCCATCGCCCTTAGCACACCTGCATGTTGTGTACACGGCCGGAAGCAGAAGTAGCCCCCTTAATAAAAGAGCAGGCTTATGTTCCAATCCGGCGCGCGCCGCTCATGTGACGCCCGGGTAATCAAGCTACAGTAAACCTTCTTTAATGATGCCAGGTCATCATGATTAAAATTTTGCTAAACCTCACGTGTATCAAACTTAGTTCAAATACAAATTCAAATAACAAGTCAAATTATAGTTTCATAAAACAGTGAATTAAAAATGTCCAAAGGGTTATAAATATTCACTAACTAATTATCAAATAACATCCAACATTATATAGAATTTTTAATTGCCCTAAAACAATTAAAACAATGACCAAAACAGCCTCATTAATCCATTTTCATTTATGCACAATCCTAATGCTCATCAAACCTTTTTGTGGCAGTGCCTAAAATGACTATGCTAATTTAGGACAAGTCTCATACTTAACTAAAAGTCATTTGCTTTTGTAAATAAAAATAAAACAGAAACAGAAAAGAAAATGAAAACAGAATTGGAAAATGAAACAACTACACTACTATGCACTAAGCCTACTACTGTGCACTAGGCCTGCTATCTATACGGGAGGCCCAGCCCAACTTGCCCCTCTCCTTCCTCCTCTGTTCACAGAGGGGAGGTGGACGCCGGGAAGCCGCCCGTGGCCGCGATGGCCACGTGCCGGCCATCCGCCGCGCCCCCGTCGACCTACAAAACGTCGCCCCGCACCCTGAAACCCTAGCCCGCCTTCCCGTTCCCCACACACACGCCGTTTCCTCTCTGCTCACCTCGCCGAGCGCCTCCATGGCCACGTCGTCAACATGCACGCGGCCACCGGCCACCGTCCTCCACACCGACGGGTCCAGGAGGTCCACCGTGGACGAGTTCGTCGCCTGCGCCCTCGAGACCAAGCCGGAGAGCCCGCAGCACCGCCATCGCCTTGTTCTGCACCGCCTCGGCCGCCGTCGATCCGCGGTGGACACCATCGCTTCGGCGCCACCCCGTCCTCCCCGAGTCTTCTGTGAGCATCGCTGTGAGCCCCGCATACTTTCCCCTTTCCTCCATAGCTCAAACTCGCACTGTAGCCACCTCCCCTGCTCGAGTCCGGCGCCGCTGTCCGCCATGGCCTATTCGTCGCTAGCGCCCGAGCTCCTATGCTCCGTCCGAGCGCTCCAGCACGCTCCGGGTGAGCTATAGGTCCGATTTAGCTAGTTAGGTAGCCCGTTCGCGTTGCGTTTGGCGGTTTTTCATTTGAGCCGAGCTCCGTCGCCGCCGTATCCTCCCATGGCCGCGCATGGAGCACTGCTCCCGCGTGCGCCCGCGCGAACCCCTTGTCGCCCCTGGCCTCTGCTGCTGCTCACGCCGCGGCTTGCTGCTCGCCTGAGCTCCTGCGCCCGCCCACCGCACGCACCAGGCGCCCGTGCTGCTCACTGCAGCTCTGCCTGCTGCTATGCTACACGGGTACAGTAACATTCAGTTACTGTAGCTAGTGCTAGCTTTTCTAATTTGACATTGTCTGACCCTCTGTACAGCCTCTAAACAACATCTAACCAGCGGTTAACATGGGTAAAAATAATATGAGTAGAAAGCATACATGACAAACTCCATTTTATCCCACTGGACCAAATCGTTTTGATGTATGGTTTAATTCCTACAAAAATCACAAATTCCAATGTTCTGTTAATAGAAAGCTGAAAACAGCTTTAATTTCATAGCTACTTTAGAGCTGTTAATGATCAATCAAATGGACTCTAAGAGAGATGAAAGTTCTACTATCTTATAGACCACAGAAAAATGCTCCATATTGATATAAGGCACAAAATCATAGGAGTTACAGATCAATAGTTGTAGTGTTTTGAAAACAGCCAAGTAATGTTTAAAACTGTCGAATTCTCAGACTTAGCAAAATTTCAGGGTTTTTCGAATATTGTTTTAATCTTCAAAAAAACATATAAAATAATCCGTAGCTCGGATGAAAAAGTTTTATACATAAAAGTTACTCAGAATGATGAGACAAATCCGGTTACACCCTTCGTTCGTCCGCCACACACTCCTAGCATAGCGAACACGCAATTGTTCCCCTCCGGTTCATCTGCCCGAAAACGCGAAACACCGGGAATACTTTCCCGGATGTTTCCCCCCCCCCTTCGTCGGTACCACCTAGTATCGCGTTAGGTCACTCTAGACGGCGTATTGCCATGTTACGCTTTGTGATGCTTTGATTGCTCTGTTATTTATTGTGTTCCCCCTCCGTTACTTCTTTTCGGTAGACCCCGAGACTGCCGGCGACCCCCAGTTCGACTACGGTGTTGACGATCCCTCCTTGCCAGAGCAACCAGGCAAGCCCCCCCCCCTTGATCACCAGATATCGCCTATTCTCCTCTATACTGCTTGCATTAGAGTAGTGTAGCATGTTACTGCTTTCCGTTGATCCTATTCTGATGCATAGCCTGACATTGTTGCTACACCTGTTGATACCTTACCTGCAATCCTAAATGCTTAGTATAGGATGCTAGTTTATCATCATTGGCCCTACATTCTTGTCGGTCTGCCTTGCTATACTATTGGGCCGTGATCACTCGGGAGGTGATCACGGGTATATACTATACATACATACATACTATACAGATGGTGACTAAAGTCGGGTCAGCTCGAAGAGTACCCGCGAGTGATTCACGGATTGGGGGCTGAAAGGACCTTTGTCCCGACGGCCCTCTGTGTGGATCTTTGTGGCGGAGCGACAGGGCAGGTTGAGACCGCCTAGGAGAGAGGTGGGCCTGGCCCTTTTCAGCGTTCGCGGATACTTAACACGCTTAACGAGATCTTGTTATTTGATCTGAGTTGGCTACGAGCCTATACGCACTAACCATCTACGTGGGAGTAGTTATGGGTATCCCGACGTCGTGGTATCAGCCGAAGCACTTCAGACGTCAGCGACGGAGCGGCGCGCGCCGGATTGGACTGGAACGCCTGCTAGGCTAGGTCTGCTTCCGGCCGCCCACGCAACGTGCAGGTGTGCTCAGGGCGATGGGCCCAGACCCCTGCGCGCCTAGGTTTAGACCGGTGTGCTGGCCTCTCTGTTGTGCCTAGGTGGGGCTGCGACGTGTTGATCTTCCGAGGCCGGGCATGACCCAGGAAAGTGTGTCCGGCCAAATGGGATCGAGCGTGTTGGGTTATGTGGTGCACCCCTGCAGGGAAGTTAATCTATTCGAATAGCCGTGATCTTCGGTAACAGGACGACTTGGAGTTGTACCTTGACCTTATGACAACTAGAACCGGATACTTAATAAAACACACCCTTCCAAGTTCCACAGACAACCCGGTGATCGCTTTTCTACAGGGCGACGAGGAGAGGATCGCCGGGTAGGATTATGCTACTGCGATGCCGCTGGAGATGCTACTGGAGTTGTTACTTGGAGTTGCTATTTGGAGATTCTATAGTGGAGATGCTACTTGGAGGACTTAGAAGCGTAGTCTTCGATAGGACTAGTTATCCCCCTCTTATTCTGGCATTCTGTAGTTCAGTCCACTGATATGGCCTCCTTACACATATACCCATGCATATGTAGTGTAGCTCCTTGCTTGCGAGTACTTTGGATGAGTACTCACGGTTGCTTTCTCCCCCCTTTTTCCCCCTTTCCTTTCTTTCTGGTTGTCGCAACCAGATGTTGGAGTCCAGGAGACAGACGCCACCGTCGACGACAACCCCTACTACACCGGAGGTGCCTATTACTACGTGCAGCCCGCTGAAGACGACCAGGAGTAGTTAGGAGGATCCCAGGCAGGAGGCCTGCGCCTCTTTCGATCTGTACCCCAGTTTGTGCTAGCCTTCTTAAGGCAAACTTGTTTAACTTATGTCTGTACTCAGATATTGTTTCTTCCGCTGACTCGTCTATGATCGAGCACTTGTATTCGAGCCCTCGAGGCCCCTGGCTTGTATTATGATGCTTGTATGACTTATTTTATTTGTAGAGTTGTGTTGTGATATCTTCCCGTGAGTCCCTGATCTTGATCGTACACCTTTGCGTGCATGATTAGTGTACGATTAAACCGGGGGCGTCTCAAGTTGGTATCAGAGCCGACTGCCTGTAGGAATCCCCCTTTCCAACTCCTTGGCCGAAGTCGAGTCTGGACATTGCAAAACTTTTACTAACATGGTTGTGTGCCTTACGGGCCCACGTCGCCATTTGGGTGGTACTAGGATCTTTTACTCCTCGACCTTTACTCTGGGACTCTGCACTCTCTTCTACTCGGGTTAAACGATTTTACTAACTCTGACTCTAGGTTCTCGCAACTACTTCCACCCGGAGAACCCCTTATTACAGGTGATCGCCAGCTGCACCACAAGATTTCGGAGATACTCTTCCATATTCTCTCGAGACTTTGTGCCCACCGCTTTTGTTATTCCCGACCATCGATAACCCATATGGATAACTACATACACTTCACAATTCTAGTTGTCATAAGGTCAAGGTACAACTCCAAGTCGTCCTGTTACCGAAGATCACGGCTATTCGAATAGATTAACTTCCCTGCACGGGTGCACCACATAACCCAACACGCTCGATCCCATTTGGCCAGACACACTTTTCTGGGTCATGCCCGGCCGTGGAAGATCAACACGTTGCAGCCCCACCTAGGCACAACAGAGAGGTCAGCACGCCGGTCTAAACCTAAGCGCACAGGGATCTGGGCCCATCGCCCTTAGCACACATGCACGTTGTGTACGCGGCCGGAAGCAGAAGTAGCCCCCTTAATAAAAGAGCAGGCTTACGTTCCAATCCGGCGCGCGCCGCTCAGTTGCTGACGTCACGAAGGCTTCGGCTGATACCACGACGCCGAGTGCCCATAAATGTTCCCGCGTAGTTGGTTAGTGCGTATAGGCCAGTAGCCAGACTCAGATCAAATACCAAGATCTTGTTAAGCGTGTTAAGTATCCGCGAATGCCGAACAGGGCCAGGCCCACCTCTCGCCTAGGTGGTCTCAACCTGCCCTATCGCTCTGCCACAAAGTAACAGTCGGGGGCCGTCAGGAACCCAAGCCCACCTCTACCGGGATGGAGCCACCTGTCCTTCCAGCCCCCACATCAGAATCACTTGCGGGTACTCAACAAGCTGACCCGACTTTAGTCACCATCTGTATAGTATGTATATAAGTATAGTATATACCCGTGATCACCCCCCCCCCCCGAGTGATCACGGCCCGATAGTATAGCAAGGCAGACTGACAAGAATGTAGGACCAATGATGATAAACTAGCATCCTATACTAAGCATTTAGGATTGCGGTTAAGGTATCAATGACTGTAGCAACAATGACAGGCTATGCAACAGAATTGGAGTAACCAAACAGTAACATGCTACACTACTCTAATGCAACCAGTATAGAGAAGAATAGGCGATATCTGGTGATCAAGGGGGGGGCTTGCCTGGTTGCTCTGGCGAGAAGGAGGGGTCATCAACTCCGTAGTTGAACTGCGGGTCGCCGGCAGTCTCGTGGTCTACCAGAAAGAAGTAACGGAGGGGGAACACAATAAATAACAGACCAATCAAAGCATCACAAAGCGTAACATGGCAATACGCGGTGCTAGGTGTGCCCTAACGCGGAAGTAGGTGGTACCGGCGAAGGGGGGAAACATCCGGGAAAGTATCCTCGGTGTTTCGCGCTTTCGGACAGATGAAACGGAGGGGGAAAGTTGCGTGTTTTCTATGCTAGGGATGTGTGGCGGTCGAACGGGCTACGTATCCGGATTCGTCTTGTCGTTGTGAGCAACTTTCATGTACAAAGTTTTCCCATCTGAGGTACGGTTTGTTTTATATTAAATTTTCAAAGTTTTGTTTTATTTTTAGAATTAACAGAATTAATTTAATTAGAAAATGCAGTTATGGCGTCAGCATGATGTCAGGGTGATGTCAGCAGTCAAACAGTCAGTTGACTTAGTCAAACTGACGTGTGGGTCCTACTATCATTGACTATTAACTAACTAAGCAAGTTAATTAGTTTAACTAACAGATTAAATAGGTTAATTTAATTATGTTAATTGAATTAGTTAATTAATTAATTAATTTAATTATTAATTATATTATTATTATTATTTTATTCTCTTTTTTTATAGAACGTTTAGGGGGCGGGGCCCAGCTGTCATAGGCCCAAGGGCCTAAGGGGCATGCGGGTGCGAGCGCCTGGCGCGGGCGCGGGGCGCCCGCCCAGGTCGACGGGGGAGGAACGGGGAGGCCTCGACGCGGCCGACAAGCGGGCGGCGCTGGCGCCAGCAGAGGCGAGGTGCAGCATCGGCCGGACGGGGGTGCGGCCTCGTAGGAGGCGAGTGATGTAAGGGCGCGACAGGCGCCAGCGGGCAGGGGGTGGCAGTGGGCGCGCGTGGCTGCGAGGAGCCGCGGCCAGGGAGGCTGTGCGGGGGGTTGTGTAGGGGAGCGCCCGGGCGACGGCGGCCATGGGCGTGGGCGGGGGGCGACGGTCAGGGGCGTGCGAGGAGTGCGTCGACCGCGGCGGCGGACTAGGGACGCGTGTGCGAGGGAGACGGAGAGGAGAGGGGAGTTTCGCTCACCCCCGATGTAGGGGTTCGCCTGCGAGGCTCGACGGAGTCTGCCGGGGAGGAGGTCGGGGAGGAGAGCGTCGACGTCAGGCGGCGGGGCGTCGATCCAGCTGCAAGGTGGCGAGGCGTCCATCCAGCGGCGAGGTGGCGGGGCAATGGCGGTAGGCGTTGACGATGTAGAGGACGACGGGGAGGCAGTCCGGGCGGCGACGGCGTCCTGCTCTGAGGTGGTGAGCGGCGGCCTCCTCCCTCGATCCCGATCCAATCGGGCAAGAGAGGGAGGAGGAGATATTTTCGTGGGGGGAGTGGGGGTGTCGGTGGAGTGGGTGGGGGTGGTGAGTGGATAAGGGGGGGAGTGGGTGGCCGGCTGGGCCTGGTGGGTTGGCCCAGTTGGGCCACGGCCCATGGGGGGTTTCTTCCTCTCTTTTCTTTTTAGTTTAGTTTTTCTGTTTTTGTGTTTTCCCTTTTTCTTTTATTTATTACTCTTTTCTGTTTTAGTTCATTTTGAAATATTTAGGCACTTTCTAAAAATATGTTTTCTTTACTATAACTACCCTTGTAATATTCGGCACTCACCGAACATTTTTGTTTCAACTTTTGAAAACTTTTGTTGTTTGACATATTTTGAATTTAAATTTTGAAATGGTTTCGAATCATTGCGAGGTTAGCAACAATAACCGAGGTGACGTGGCATGATTAGCGTGGGATTACTGTAGCATGATTATCCGGGCGTTACAAATCTCCTCCACTACAAGAAATCTCGTCCCGAGATTTAAGAGGGGAAGTAAGGGGGAAGGGATTTGGTTGCGAAATTCTAACGAGCCCTCTCGGTCTTGCTTGCTCTTCTCGAAGAGGTCAATCCATTACTTGAGGTCTCCATTTCTCTGCTTTAGTTCACCATGATGAAGTCGGCGTCCTTTCTTCAAGAATTCCATCGTACTTACGAAAGAATAAAGGGGGTGGGTATTCCGGGGGAGCGAACCTCTGCAAGGTTGACTATCGGGTCTATAACATCGGGGAAGGTGGCGGAAGTAACTCTCAAATTAAAACTTAAGAAATTATTGGGAGCAAAGTAAGAAGGCGCAAAATAGAAGTTTCAAGCGCATAGGCAATCGTTCAATGCCTAGTCAGAAGGTGAAAGGGTCTCAGGGCAACGTGAATAAGTATTGCGTCTGATACCAGAACAGATCACTAGGAATGTGGCTCGCGAATTGCATACGAGGCCAAGCGTGAGGATTAACTTTGGAAACAGGGTGTACCGGAGAGTCAGGTTTCGATCGTGGGACCTGGGTGTTATGGGCCCATCATGTGGGTTAAAAGTTGGAAGGGTGGTGACATCTTGCACGATCATGTAAGCAAGGCATGTCAGAGGATAGTCCATCGGTTATGTCGGCAACAACATCGGTACCAAGGGCGAGGGATGAAGAGAACCATTTTCCTGCTCGTTGAACGAGGCAGACCAATAGGTAGAGTTCTCATCCATTGGCGGTTACCGGAATGCTATCAACAATAGTAACAGGGTCTTACTGGCAGAATTGTACATCGAGGTGTTTACATAAGAAGGGGAATATTGTTGCTTAGATCATATAGATCACAAGAAAGGTTAAACCAAACAATGGAAAGGAAAATATGATTATCAGATCAGACAGAAAAATGGAAAGGAAAATGTGTCTAAACACATATTTCAAGGGTATATCCTTCCCAAGGACAAGTAGAGCATGATATCCATGACAGGATATAACGTAGAAAACCATTTAGGTAAGGGGGGAGAAACTTCATGACATTACACATACATCGGTGTTTGGATAATTGAGCAAGAAACATTTAGCATTGGGCTTTAAATGTTCTTGTTGAAAATCAGAGTACCACAGACATGCTTTGAGATAGCATTGCCATGGTCTTTAAGCAAAGGTCGGATTTTGGGTTACACAAGGGACCCATCAGGAACATCTTGTAGAATAAGTCTTACAATTTCCTCATGGAAGATTGGATAATCTTGCAGAAAAGGAAACTATAACAATAGGTCCTCAGGCCAGGGGTGCTAAGCAAAGGCACCACCTTGCCAGGTCATGTAAAGATGTTATAACTCCTGGAAATATGTTCCAACCATCATATCTGACCTAGATTTAGATCTGATTGGTGTCAGGATACCTCAGACTCAAGATGTCTGAGAAGAAAAGGTGCAACACAAATTGTCGAGATGACATTGTAAGATTCTCGGGAATTTAACTATGGAAGCGAGATCCGAAACAAGAGTTCATCATTAAATCAAAGAGAGGATGAGGAGGTGGCTGATGGTCTCAGCGACAATTCGTCAAGATTTCCAAAAGATGGATCTCCACAATTATGTGAACAAAGAGATAACATTTAATAGATCAAATGATATAATGATGTATGCTCGAGGGAAACATACACAATTAATTACTGGTTGAAAGGTGCACCCGAAAAATGGGCTTAGGTAGCAGGACCAATGTTAGAATGGTGATTCGATAACCAATGGTCTAAGAATGAAATGCCGACCATTAACTTCAAAGCAATAGGGTTGCTAGAAGTACAGAATCCAAGCAGCATGGTTCATGTGTTGGTATCCCGATTAGAATCAACACGGGGACCAAGAAAGAACGGTGAGGGTGAGAAGTATCACAATACCAAGAATTCCTTAAGAGGTGGAGCAGTCCTCACAACACCCTTGACATAAAAGATGGTAATACTCCAAGGTAAAGAAGAACAAATGCTGGATAGCAAGGAACTCAAAGGTATAACAAAAAACACGAACTAGTTTGTGTTGGAGGGAAGGCAGTAGAGTGGTCAATGATAACACTAATCATCGAGGGCAAGGATGGTCTTTCTCATCATGAATTCAATTGTTATCTTGGAAGAGCTCGGGATGATGATGATGATCACAACACATTTGTTGAGAGATTTCATGAAGATGTAATCGATCGGCGATGACATCAAGTCAAAGGAATGATGAAGTGAAAGGTTATTGGAACCACGAGTACGACACAAACTCGAAATCAAGCTTGCTGTTCAAGGTGAAATGATATGTCGAGGAAAATCGATGTAAGCTTAGCTCATCGTCGAAAGTGGTGCTCTGGGAATAAGGACCAGGTAGCACAGTTAAAATCATCACGACAATGATATAGCCAAACAGGCTAGGAATGATGCGATCGGGTGCAAACTCGTACGTAAAGAAGATTACTAAGAGTTGTTGAACCGTAGTGCGGACTCAGTTTAGTTATCAGTGTCTTTGGGTGTTTAATAACTCAAAGCTCGTGAAAAATTGGAATCATTGAGAATGTATTACTTGATGAAGAGCTCATAAGAAGTTATGCAGTTCCATGATAATCTCGAGATACCAGGGGGTAATACTCGAAGGTAGAACATGATAGAGGTAGAACCGGGTCATTGATCTATGAAAGTAGATATTTCAACCTTGCCAAAAGTAGACGAGGAACTGGATTGAATTCCCATCAGATATACCAGATCAGGACAGCATGGTCGGTACCATAACTGTAAGGAATCAATTTCAAGAATACCGAAAGAATCATACAGCTGGATAATCAATTGCAAGAAGCTTCCGAGATGGTCTACATCATTTTCATGGGCATGAACACAAAGGTTCAAGGTCGACTCCCACTTCTTCAATGCATAACCTTCCATTCACCTCTCGTATTTCAAAAATGACATTAGTTGTTGAGAGTTTTACCTGGTGCAATACTAGATAAGTATGCCCCGTAAAATCTTTCGGGTTCACACGGATTAGGAAACGCGTAGGTTCAACCCATCAGGGCTTCTTAGGAATATATACTACAAACTTCGATAGTAATTAACACAAGCTCAAAAGTAGAGCATGGTTGACAAAGTAGAGGATACAATTTTCCGAAGGCATTATATACCCGTGGAAAGGCTCACAAGGTTATTGAATATGAAGGACGATGTCGGATGAAATCCAACAATGGATCGGGCGATCCACAACGGAGTTGATGTGAGTATCGGTACTCAATCAGAGGAAGAAAGAATGCAAGGGCGTTAGATTATAGAACATCTAAATAATTAGATGCTTAGATAACAAAGGAATTATGATTTCCAAAACGACGGATCAGAAGCAGACGCTCTGATCAAGGATGGATAAATTGATTAGACAAGAGGCACAATCGATGACAAATAGTTTGGCCGAGAACCAACTCATGTTCAAAATGACGTCTAAGCCGGAAAGATAATTTAGAAGGGTCGATTGATGATTGTGTGCATTCGCACACATGTTGAATCAATAGGATCAAAATGACGGTGTCAAAAGATACTAGTGAATATTGCTAGTGATAGGGGAGCATCCATAATGTTAGCATACAAGTATTTGCAGAGCAATAGTTTGAAGAGGATGCTCAGAAGGTCTGATAGTATTTCAGAGTATCTTATGGAGCATACGAACCACTGGGGATGAACGGATACTCAATAAGTGCGAGGAATTTTCAATAGGGGTATCCATGTGGTAAAGAACTTCAAGGCAGTAAGCTTAAAGGATTTTTGGAACAACGGAGAGCAATTTAGGGCATCTCGTAATAACAAAAACAACTGAGAATGAAGGTATGAACGACAATTGTAGGTAGTTATCCATAAGGGTATATCAGTGTAGGAGATTGTAAGTCGGTAGGCACAAGGGTCTCGGGAAAACCTCGGAGAGTATCTTCGGAATCTTCTGGTGTAGCAAGCGATCATTTGGAGTGAGGGGCTCTCCGGAAGAAAGTGTTTTCAAGAACCTAAAGTTAGTCTTTTTAGCAAATCAGTTAACCCGAATAGGGGAGAGATTAGAGTCCCAGAGTATAGAGTATAGGTCGAGGAATAAAAGAACCTAATACCACCCAATGGCGACGTGGGTCCGTAAGACACACAGCCATATTAGTAAAAGTTTTGCAATGACTAGACTCGACTTCGGCCAAGGAGTTTGGAAGGGGGATTCCTACAGGTAGTCGGCTCTAATACCAACTTGTGACGCCCCCAATTCAAACGTACACTAATCATGCACGCAAACGTGTACGATCAAGATCAGGGACTCACGGGAAGATATCACAACACAACTCTAAAAACATAAATAAGTCATACAAGCATCATAATACAAGCCAGGGGCCTCGAGGGCTCGAATACAAGTTCTCAATCATAGACGAGTCAGCGAAAGCAAGAATATCTGAGTGCAGACATAAGTTAAACAAGTTTGCCATAAGATGGCTAGCACAAACTAGGATACAATCGAAAGAGGCGCAGGCCTCCTGCCTGGGATCCTCCTAACTACTCCTGGTCGTCGTCAGCGGGCTGCACATAGTAGTAGGCACCTCCAGCATAGCAGGAGTCGTCGTCGAAGGTGGTGTCTAGCTCCTGGGCTCCATCGACTGGTTGCGGCAACCAGGTAGAAGGGAAAGGGGGAAAAGGGGGAGAAAAGCAACCGTGAGTACTCAACCAAAGTACTCGCAAGCAAGGAGCTACACTACATATGCATGGGTATATGTGTAAAGGGCCATATCAGTGGACTGAACTGCAGAATGCCAGAATAAGAGGGGGATAACTAATCATGTCGAAGACTACGCTTCTGGCAGCCTCCGTCTTGCAGCATGTAGAAGAGAGTAGACTGAAGTCCTCCAAGTAGCATCGCATAGCATAATCCTACCCGGCGATCCCCTCCTCGTCGCCCTGTTAGAGAGCAATCACCGGGTTGTATCTGGCACTTGGAAGGGTGTGTTTTATTAAGTATCCGTTTCTAGTTGTCATAAGGTCAAGGAACAACTCCAAGTCGTCCTGTTACCGAAGATCACGACTATTCGAATAGATTAACTTCCCTGCAGGGGTGCACCACATAACCCAACAAGCTCGATCCCATTTGTCCGGACACACTTTTCTGGGTCATGCCCGGCCGCGGAAGATCAACACATCGCAGACCCACCTAGGCACAACAGAGAGGTCAGCACGCCGGTCTAAACCTAAGCGCACAGGGGTCTGGGCCCATCGCCCTTAGCACACCTGCATGTTGCGTACGCGGCCGGAAGCAGAACTAGCCCCCTTAATACAAGAGCAGGCTTATGTTCCAATCCGGCATGCGCCGCTCAGTTGCTGACGTCACGAAGGCTTCGGCTGATACCACAACGCCGAGTGCCCATAACTGTTCCCGCGTAGTTGGTTAGTGCATATAGGCCAGTAGCCAGACTCAGATCAAATACCAAGATCTCGTTAAGTGTGTTAAGTATCCGCGAATGCCGAATAGGTCCAGTCCCACCTCTCGCCTAGGTGGTCTCAACCTGCCCTGTCGCTCCGCCACAAAGTAACAGTCGGGGGCCGTCAGGAACCCAGGCCCACCTCTACCGGGATGGAGCCACCTGTCCTTCCAGCCCGCACATCAAAATCACTTGCGGGTACTCAACGAGCTGACCCGACTTTAGTCACCATCTGTATAGTATCTATATATGTATAGTATATACCTGTGATCACCCCCCGAGTGATCACGGCCCGATAGTATAGCAAGGCAGACTGACAAGAATGTAGGACCAATGATGATAAACTAGCATCCTATACTAAGCATTTAGGATTGCGGTTAAGGTATCAATGACTGTAGCAACAATGACAGGCTATGCAACAGAATAGGAGTAACCGAATAGTAACATGCTACACTACTCTAATGCAAGCAGTATAGAGAAGAATAGGCGATATCTGGTGATCAAGGGGGGGCTTGCCTGGTTGCTCTGGCAAGAAGGAGGGGTCATCAACTCCGTAGTCGAACTGGGGGTCTCCAGCAGTCTTGGGGTCTACCGGAAAGAAGTAACGGAGGGGGAACACAATAAATAATAGAGCAAGCAAAGCATCACAAAGTGTAACATGGCAATACGCGGTGCTAGGTGTGCCCTAACGCGGAAGTAGGTGGTACCGGCGAAGGGGGGAAACATCCGGGAAAGTATCCCCGGTGTTTCGCATTTTCGGACAGATGAAATGGAGGGGGAAAGTTGCGTGTTTGCTATGCTAGGGATGTGTGGCGGTCGAACGGGCTACGTATCCGGATTCGTCTCGTCGTTCTGAGCAACTTTCATGTACAAAGTTTTCCCATCCGAGGTACGGTTTGTTTTATATTAATTTTCAAAGTTTTGTTTTATTTTTAGAATTAACAGAATTAATTTAATTAGAAAATGCAGTTATGGCGTCAGCATGATGTCAGGGTGATGTCAGCAGTCAAACAATCAGTTGACTTAGTCAAACTGACATGTGGGTCCTACTGTCATTGACTATTAACTAACTAACCAAGTTAATTAGTTTAACTAACAGATTAAATAGGTTAAGTTAATTAAGTTAATTGAATTAGTTAATTAATTAATTTAATTATTAATTATATTATTATTATTATTTTATTCTCTTTTTTAAAACGTTTAGGGGCGGGGCCCAGCTGTCATAGGCCCAAGGGCCTAACGGACATGCGGGTGCGGGCGCCTGGCGCAGGCGCGAGGCGCCCGCCCAGGTCAACGGGGGAGCAACGGGGCGGCCTCGGCGCGGCCGGCAAGCGGGCGGCGCCGGCGCCAGCAGAGGTGAGGTGCAGCATCGGCCGGACGGGGGTGCGACCTCATAGGAGGCGAGTGATGTAAGGGCGCGACGGGTGCTAGCGGGCAGGGGGTGGCAGTGGGCGCGCGCGGCTGCGAGGAGCCGCGGCCAGGGAGGCTGTGCGGGGGGTTGTGTAGGGGAGCGCACCATGAGCAATTAGCAATGCACACTCAAATAATAAATTTGCACGGCATGAAAAATAAAAGGAAGTCAGGCGGTAGTCCTCCCGAAATCCCAAAAAAAATAACCGAAAACCGATCGGGTGTCTGAAGCGACGCCTCGAAAGGTAAAAGTAAATTAACATGCCGCAGTCGAGCGTCTGAGCGACACCACATAAAGGGCTTATATTGAAAAGGAAAAGACAATGCGTGCCACAGTCGGATGTCTACGCGACATCTTGAAAAGGGCTTATAATGAAAATAAATAGCAGGTATGCCACAATCGGACGTCTGAGCGACATCACGTAAAGGGCTTATATTTGAAAGTAAATAATAAGAGTGACACAGTCGGACGTCTGAGCGACATCACGTAAAGGGCTTCTATTGAAAGTAAATAAAAAGAGTGCCACAGTCGGACGTCTGAGCGACATCACAAAAAGGACTTATATTTCATCATTCATATTCAATAATTTCATGAAGATAAATCACTCCGAGGAAATGCTCAGTACATAACAATAAAAGGGTTAGTCCATCCACATGAGTAATCATTTAGCCGGGCTTAACACTCTTGTTTGTCCACCGGAGATTTGTCACTGAGACTGACACTGAGATTGACAAAGATAAGTTGGACACAGTCCTTGACCATAGACACGGTTACTCGAATGATTTTGACTCTGCAGAGTTTTGCACTATTTAACCACAGCCAACGGATTTCAGTAGTCACGCAGGACTAGTTCTGTTTACGGTATTTCGGTAGAAACACATCTAACCAGTACACACCCATTCCACCTCACGATGCCAGGAATCACCCTAGGCAATGTTTAAGAAAAACTTTGAGACAGGGAGGCCACAACCTCGAATAGCATGGGATCAAATTTATATACGCGCGCTCTAAGAGGTGCCCCCCTCTCGGTCCCAACCGGAAACACCCATGCCCCCTAACCGGATGGCTGGCTTTAATCCAGGGCCATGGAACCCTCATAACGGCCTCTCTATTTGGTGATTACGAGGAAAGCGGTTTGCAACTTACTAAACCATATTCTTTGCAGAAAACATGTGGTAGCACAAAAGAAATGGATGGTAATGTGACTTGATCCACGTTGACATTTGAGTTAAATGGTTTGGCATAAGACTGGCATGGTTCAACACTGCCATTTTACCACATCTCATGTCACCACATGATCACGTAAACTCACGTTAAATAACATACAGGGTTTTGGAGCTCACTTGCATTAGCTTTGCATCTAGTATGACACTTACTGCTATGCGTATAAACATGCCATGTACTAACTACTCAATGCAAACATGCAGAACACTCATCATATCAAAGGTTCAAACATGCTTGCTTGGTTCGGAGTAGTCAGAGTCTAGCTAGGTGAAGTTCGCAGTTCTGTCACCTCCTCCGGTATCTACGGTACAATGAAAATACGCACTAACGTAAATACCGTGTGTGCATAAAAAGTGTTCCAATTATTTTTCAAATAAATATAATAATAAACTAGACAGAAAAATAAAGGTGATAGAAAAAGAATCAATCAAAAATCATTTCTTGTTTAAAAGTTATTAAAGATTTAGCCCAGGGACTTGTCTATAATGAAATAGAAAGTCTCCAGGGGGTAGATCAGAAAAAGACAGAAAACGTTCCAGATTGAAAGCGTATTTTGCCCGAAGGCGTTTTCAGAAAACATTTCAAAAAGAAGAAAAAGCTGACGGGGGGTCCCACCCATCGTTTTAAACTCTGAAAGAGAGTCACCGGCGCCCGAAGGCTGCGGTGGTCGGCGGCGGCGATCCACGGCGATGTAGGGAGAAAGGAGGGTACCTACGGCTTCCTTGGGTCCTTCCGCACCTTTGGGTGGTGGAGTTGGTCGTCGGCGAGCACCACGTCGACGGTGGCCTCAACTCCGGCGGACGGTGGTTCGGGCGTTGGTGGATCTCGTCGGGGAGGGCTGCAAAGGTTGGATTGAGGCTCGGGTTAGAGTACTGGGTGTACCAGAGAGCTGCTGACGCGGTTTGGGAGGCGGGGATGGCCTCACCTGAGTGGATCGAGCCGAAGCTCGAGGCAGATCGGGGCGGCTGGAGATGGGGGAGAAGACCTCCTCGGGGTCCTCCTAGGGGTCGAGCGTAGCTCTGGCGAGGTGGAGGGAGTGGTGCTGGTTGAAGGCAACCTCGGGGTGGCTATTTATAGCCGGCACGAGGCGGTTCCGAGAATGGGATAAGCTCCGGTGGTGATTACGGCAAGGCAGTGGCCGGATGGTTGGTTTAGGTGGCTGGGCATCAATGAGAGGATGCACTGGTTACGCTCAAACGCTAACCTCGGCTATATTTGGCCTGCTTTGTGGTTTCGACGGAACGGCCCTTCGCGGGCCCGTCGGCAGCAGAGAGCGCGCCCTGTGCTCGCTAGGCCACGACGATGGTGCTGCGGTGCATGCAGAGGAGCAGACAGCCACGCGGAGGCCTCGGGTGGTTTGGGCGGTGCTGGATGGCGCCGAAGGCTGGTGCTGGCTCCCGCTGGCCACCACGGATGTCTCTGCCACCACAGAAGTTGCCGGCGTCGGCGAGGCACGCCGCCAACGACACATGCGCCCGTCCAAGAGAACGTGTGGCGCTCTGGATAAGGAGGAGGAGCAGTGCACAAGGCGCCAGCGCGTGCACTGGTGAGATCGACGCCGAGTCTCTGAAGAAAACGACACTGACGACCGAACTGAAACACTGAACTCTGAACATGTACAGCAATAGTGCAGGCCAGGTGCTCGATGAAATGTTTTTAGCATGTGGGAGACTTATCTGGAGCTGATATTTGGTGAGGTGGCCTCTCAATGCACCTGGGGGCTGCTTGATTTTTCCCAGAATTTTTGGAAGAGGAAAAATATGAATTTCACCAAAAATGATGAATCTGGTCCAAACTTGCAGTGAGTGAAACTTGAAAAATTTGAACTGTGGAAGAGTGGATCTTGGTGGATCTAGGTTGGGGGTGCTAAGGACTAGTCAGAGGAGTTGGTTTGAGATCAAAACTCAAAGGGAATCAGATACTTCCTTTGTAAATCACCTAGGTCCAAAATAAAAGACAGAAATAGTTTTGGGGATAAAATAAATTGAATAAAAATTCAAAATGGGTTGAACTTGCTAGGATTGGCTACTTGACTTGACTCAAAGTGGTGGGAGGGGTTTTGGAAGAAAATTTTAACATGAGGCATGGTGGAAGAGGATGGTTTGGAATAAAAGTGAATGAACCAAAACCCATAGTATTTCTTTTTAAATGAAAAATTTTCAAAAATAATTTGTGATGATTCACACCAATGAAAAAGCCTTCGAAGACAAACATTAGGGTTGAGGATGACCAAAAATAAAATTTTGACATAAGAGAAAATATTTGAGAGGAAGAGTCTTTTTAAAAGATTTTGAAAAGCCTCCTTTAAATCAAACAAAGAATTTGCTGAAAACCAAATGAAAATTTTTGGAGTGTCACAACACCTACCCCCTTAGGAAAAATCTCGTCCCCGAGATTTCAGCTGATCCTCAAATAGGTGTGGGTGCTCTGTCCGAAGAAAATCCTCTCTTTTCCATGTTGCTTCATTCTCGGTGTGATTGCTCCACTGAACTCTGAAGAACTTGATTGTTTTCTGACGGGTCCTCCTTTCAGACTCCTCCAATATTTTTATTGGACGTTCCCTGTAGGTGAGGTCTGGTTGCATGTCAATGTCTTCGTGGGATACATGCTTCTCCGGGTTGCTTACACACTTCCTCAACTGTGATAGTGGAACATGTCGTGGACGTCTGACAGTTCTTCGGGTAGGTCTAGCTGGTAGGCTACTGTGCCTCTTCGTGCAACTACACAGAAAGGTCCGATGAATCTTGGTGCTAGCTTTCCTTTAACCTTGAACCATTGTAGGCCCCTCATAGGTGATACTCGTAGGTACACATATTCACCTGGTTCAAAACTGACTCCCCAATGTTTTCGATCGTAATAACTCTTCTGTCGACTTTGAGTTGTCTTGAGTCGGTCCTTGATTAGCTTAACCTTCTCCTCAGCCTCCTTGAGCATGTCTGGGCCGAAGATACGACTGTCTCCGGTCTCTGACCAATTTAGTGGAGTACGACATCTCCGCCCGTACAAGGCTTCAAAATGTGCCATTTTTAGGCTGGCTTGGTAACTCTTGTTGTACACGAACTCGGCATATGGTAAGCTTTCTTCCCAACTGGTTCCATAGGTGAGGACACATGCTCTCAGCATGTCCTCCAGAATTTGATTCACGCGTCCCGTTTGTCCATCCGTCTGGGGGTGGTATGTTGTACTGAATGCTAGTTGAGTTCCCAGGGCTTGTTGTAATTGATCCCAAAATCTAGAGACGAATTGTGTGCCTCTGTCAGATACTATAATCCTTGGAACTCCATGCAGACAGACGATACGGGAGAGATAAAGCCTGGCAAGCTTCTGAGTGGTGTGGGTTGTCTTCACTTGGATGAAATGTGCCACCTTAGTCAATCTATCTGTGATGACCCATATGGCATCATTTCCGTATCGTGACCGGGGTAGTCCAACAATAAAATCCATTCCAATCTCGTCCCATTTACACTCGGGTATCTTGTTTGGCTGTAATAGTCCGGCTGGTTTCTGGTGCTCGGCCTTAATGCGTTGGCATGAATCACAACATGCAATGAATGTGGCTATGTCCCTTTTCATACCGTGCCACCAAAAATTTTCCTGAAGGTACTTGTACATTTTGGTTCCTCCAGGATGGATTGAATATGGAGCGGTGTGGCCTTCATCTAGAATTTGCTATTTAAGATCCTCGATATTTGGTACGCAAAGTCTATCTCCGTACCACAATATCCCCTTGTCGTCTATGACGAATTCTGAGGCCTTGCCCATACTCACTTTTCTTTTTATGCCTTCGATGCCGGGGTGTCCATGCTGAGCCTCCTTAATCTGTTCTATCATGGTAGGTTGTATTTCCAAGTTTGATACGTTACCTTCGGTGACCATCGCCAAGTTGAGCTTAGCAAACTCCTGCTGGAATTCCGATCTCAAATTTGGTAGACTATCGTCGCCCGAGCTGGGGTTTCGACTAAGAGCATCTACCACTACATTTGCTTTACCTGGATGGTAGTGAATGCCAACATCATAATCTTTCACTAATTCCAACCAGCATCGCTGTCGCAAATTGAGTTCTGGTTGTGTGAAAATATATTTGAGGCTTTTATGGTCCGTATATATTTCACAACAATTTCCAAGCAAAAAGTGTCTCCACTCCTTGAGTGCATGAATGACTGCTGCCAACTCCAAGTCATGTGTGGGATAATTCTCCTCCTGCTTCCGTAATTGCCTGGAAGCGTATGCGACTACTTTGCCTTCTTGCATTAATACGCATCTGAGGCCCTTCCGGGATGCGTCACAATATATTTCAAAACTCTTGTGTATGTCTGGTATAACCAATACTGGTGCTGTTGTTAATTTCCTTTTGAGTTCTTGGAAACTTTTCTCGCAGGCTTCAGTCCATACAAACTTTTTATCCTTCTTGAGTAACTGGGTCATTGGTTTTGCTATGGTAGAAAATCCTTCAATAAATCTTCGGTAGTACCCTGCCATTCCCAAGAAACTTCGTACATCCGTTACGCTGGCTGGTGGTTTCCAGCCAAGTACGGCCTTGACTTTTTCCGGGTCTACGGCAACACCTTCTTGGGTTAGTACATGGCCTAGAAAACCAACTTGTCTTAACCAAAATTCACATTTGCTGAACTTGGCGTATAACTGATGTTTCCTTAATTCTCCCAGTACAATCCTGAGATGTTCAGCGTGCTCTTCTGGTGTCTTGGAGTATACCAGAATATCGTCAATGAATACCACAACAAATTTGTCCATAAATTTCATAAATACTTTGTTCATGAGGTGGACAAAATATGCGGGGGCGTTTGTCAGTCCAAACGGCATTACTGTAAACTCATATAGTCCGTATCTTGAGGTAAATGTTGTTTTGGGAATATCTTCCATCCGTACTTTTAATTGATGATATCCCGACCTCAAGTCAATTTTCGAGAAGACTTTGGCTTGTGCGAGCTGGTCAAACAAGTCATTTATCCGTGGCATTGGATATTTGTTTTTGATGGTGACTATGTTGAGTGCTCGATAGTCTATGCATAATCTTAGTGTCCCATCCTTTTTCTTGGCAAATAATACTGGTGAACCCCAAGGTGAGGAGCTCGCTCGTATAAATCCTTTGTCCAGTAATTCCTTTATTTGCTTCTTTAATTCTACCAACTCAAAGGGTGCCATTCTATAGGGCTTCTTTTAAATGGGGGTGGTTCCAGGTGCTAGCTCAATGATGAACTCTATTTCCCAGTCTGGCGGCATGCCTGGTAGCTCTTCGGGAAACACGTCGGGAAACTCACATACCACTGGAACTTTGCTTAACTCTGAAATGTCCACCTTGTTCAACCTTGGTTGTCGTGATATCTGTCTTTCCTGAGCTAAAATTTTTATTGTCTTCCCGTGATGGTGGGTGAGAATCACAGTCCGATTGAAACAGTCAATAAATCCTTTGTTGGTGGTTAACCAGTCCATTCCTAGGATAACATCCAGTCCTTTGTTTTCCAATATGATGAGGTTTGCATGAAACTTCAGTCCTTCAAGATCAATAACCACACCTTGGCAGTAATCCTGAGTAACTTGCTTAATCCCAGGGGACTTGATGATCATGGATTTTTCCAAGGGAAGCATCGAAAAATTATTTTGCAAAGCAAATCTCTTTGAAATGAATGAGTGAGAAGCTCCGGAATCAAACAAAACCGTGGCAGGTATTGTGTTGACAAGGAACGTAACGAGTACTATATCCGGGGCATTCTATGCTTCCTCCCTGGTCACATGGTTCAAGTGACCCTTCTTGTGATTGTTGTTGGGGTTGAAGTTGTTCCGCACGGGCGTTGAATTATTGCCACCATTGTTCGGCTTTGGGCCGAGTTCCTTGGCTTGGGACACTGCTTGGCATAGTGTCCTTCTTCTCCACAAGCGTAGCAAGTAACGCCTGGGCGATATGTGAACTCCTTGTCCCTTGCATGGAAATTTTTGATTGGGCGTAAAACATTGGTCGTGGGTTTGTGTGCGCCACCTTTCTGAAAATCCATCTTGCTCCGGTGGTTGCGAGCAAGAGTTGTCTGGTCCCTTTTGCGCTTGCGGAAATCCTCCAAGCTACATCGCTCATTTTCCAAGGTAATAGCCTTATCCACCAGTGTTTTGAAATCTGGGAAGGTGTGTACGACCAGCTGGCATTTAAGCGCTTGTGCCAGACCGTCCAGGAATTTTTCCATCTTCTTGCTTTCAGTCATATGCTCTTCGTTGGCGTAACGAGACAATAGTGTAAACTGACTGTTGTACCCAGTTACTGTCATGGTTCTCTGTTTGAGGTCGTCAAACTCCCTCTTCTTGATCTTCATAATACTTCTGGGAATGTGCGCCCCACGAAAACCTTCCTTGAATTCCTCCCAGGTTATATCATTTTCATTGGGGTGCATGTGTAGGAAATTTTCCCACCATGATGCAGCCGCTCCAGTGAGATAGTGCGGTGCATATAGTACTTTCTCACGGTCTAAACACTATGCAATAATTAATTTCCTTTCTATGTCTCGAAGCCAATCATCGGCCTCAAGAGGTTTGTCAGTGTGAGAAAACGTTGGGGGACGCGTCTTTTATAGCTCAGACAATTTGGATTGCTGCTGATACGGTCCGCGGTGATTTCCCATATTGATGACCTGGTTCATCATTTCTTGATGTTGTTGCTGGCTTTGTTCATAAAGGCAGCATACTTGAGAAAATGCAGCATCACTGCCTTGCTGACTTGACTGCCCCTGTGTGAAATTGTTGCTTGTTTGCGTACCATAAATTTCTTCTGGCGGACTTGGGATGGAACGAGTCCAAGGACGAGTCATTTTCCACTCTAGGGTATTTTTTTGTAAAATTGGTGAGAAAAGTTGAGTGGCAGAATAAATAATTGTGCAAGATGAAAAATTAAGAACTCCAACATTTTTCAAGAAAATACTCGATTGCGCACGGAGAAGGACCGCTCAGTACATATCTTACACGCAAGCATAATTATACAATACATCACTCAGGATGTGCGTACACATTCCTGACATGTTATTTAGGCTAGTGCACTTCTCCCAGTTCCTACATGATGCACACACAGACTACTTCTCACAACCTATATACATATAAACATATCATATAAGCTGACACACTACACGGCTGCTGGGCGCACTCAGTCAGAGATGGTAAGGATTTCCCTCGTCCTGCCAAGGGTAAGGCCCAGTGATGCTGGAGACTCAACCTTGTAGGACCTTGAAGTATGTCTAGAGGGGGGGTGATTAGACTAATTTACCAATAAAAACTTAACCTTTTCCCAATTTTAGAGTTTGGCAGTTTTTAGCTACTTTAGGACAAGTCAAGCAATCATCACACAATTCAAGCAAGCATGCAAAGAGTGTATAGGCAGCGGAAATTAAAGCATGCAACTTGCAAGAAAGTAAAGGGAAGGGTTTGGAGGATTCAAACGCAATTGGAGACACGGATGCTTTTGGTGTGGTTCCGATAGGTGGTGCTATCGTACATCCACGTTGATGGAGACTTCAACCCACGAAGGGTAACGGCTGCGCGAGTCCACGGAGGGCTCCACCCACGAAGGGTCCACGAAGAAGCAACCTTGTCTATCCCACCATGGCCGTCGCCCACGAAGGACTTGCCTCACTAGCGGTAGATCTTCACGAAGTAGGCGATCTCCTTGCCCTTACAAACTCCTTGGTTCAACTCCACAATCTTGTCGGAGGCTCCCAAGTGACACCTAGCCAATCTAGGAGACACCACTCTCCAAGAAGTAACAAATGGTGCATTGATGATGAACTCCTTGCTCTTGTGCTTCAAATGATAGTCTCCCCAACACTCAACTCTCTCTCATAGGTTTTGGATCTGGTGGAAAGAGGGTTTGAGTGGAAAGCAACTTGGGGAAGGCTAGAGATCAAGATTCATATGGTAGGAATGGAATATCTTGGCCTCAACACATGAGTAGGTGGTTCTCTCTCAGAAATGGTAAGTTGGAAGTGTAGGTTCGTTCTGATGGCTCTCTCCACGAATGAAGAGGAGGTGGAGGGGTATATATAGCCTCCACACAAAATCTAACCGTTACACACAATTTACCAAACTCGGTGGGACCGAATCGTTAAACTCGGTCGGACCGATTTAGTAAACCTAGTGACCGTTAGTGATTTTCGGTGGGACTGACATGCATCTCGGTGAGGCCGATTCGGTTAGGGTTAGGGCATAACGTAATCTCGGTGAGACCGATTACACAAACTCGGTGAGACCGATTTGGTAATAAGCTTTCCAGAGAGTTGGTCAGGTAAACTCGGTGGGACCGATTTGCTCTTTTCGGTGAGACCGAAATGTTACAAAAAGGAAACAGAGAGTTTACATTGCAATCTCGGTGGGACCGATCGCTCACTTCGGTTAGACCGAAACGTTACGAAGGGAAACAGAGAGATTGCAACCCCATCTCGGTGAGACCGAGATCCCTATCGGTAAGACCGATTTGCTTAGGGTTTGTGGCAGTGGCTATGACTTTTGGAATCGGTGGCGCCGGATAGAAAGAATCGGTGTGACCGATTTTGGCTTTAGGTTTAGGTCATTTGTGGATGTGGGAAAGTAGTTGAGGGTTTTGGAGCATATCACTAAGCACATGAAGCAAGAGGCTCATTAAGCAACACCTCATCCCTTCTTGATAGTATTGGCTTTTCCTATAGACTCAATGTGATCTTGGATCACTAAAATGTAAAATGAAGAGTCTTGAGCTTTTGAGCTTGAGCCAATCCTTTGTCCTTAGTATTTTGAGGGATCCACTTTCATCATCCATGCCATGCCATTCATTGAGCTTTCCTGAAATAATAGTCTTGGAATAGCATTAGCTCAATGAGCTATATGTTGTTATGAATTACCAAAACCACCTAGGGATAGTTGCACTTTCAATCTCCCCCTTTTTGGTAATTGATGACAACATATAGATCAAAGCTTCGACAAATGATAATAAAATTTAAATAACATCGTCGCTTTGAGAAGTATGTGATAAGCAAGAGCTCCCCCTAAATTTGTGCATAGTTTTAGATTTGCTTTGGACTGCAAATGCACAATGAATTAGGCTCATGGGTTACTCTTCCATGTCACATACATCTTGGTGGAGCGCTCAAAATAATAAACAATGAATACATGCACTCATCACCAAGCATAGTGAGTGATCACATAAGATAGATAGGATAATATCAAGCATGCATAAGTGTAGCTTATGATCAAACACATGATCATCAATGTCTCACAAGCATAGTATCTCAACCAAAAGCAAACAAAGATTGAAAAACCACCAAATAAAGCAAGAGAGAACAAAAGCAACACTCTCTCTCTCGAAGCCTATGATCTATACATTTTTCTCCCCCTTTGGCAACAAGTTACCAAAAAGTTCATAGAAAATGCATAGTGCTAGATCGACTCTCAGGCTTGATCTTCTGGTGGTGGTGTAGAGATGGCTCCTTGGATGAAGGCTTCAGTTGAAGTGGATGGAGCTGGAGGAGTTGGTGCTGGAGCTGGTTGCACTGGAACTGTAGGGGCAGTGGCTGGTGCTGAAGTTGTTGCTCTAGTGTCTGTCACTGGCACTGCAACTGACCTCTGGGCTCTGGGCACTCTGGCAAACACATTGGTGGTAGTCTTGCCCTTCCTCTCCTGCATGTCATCCTGCAGCTGCTCCACAACTGACTGAATCTCAGTTACCTTGACATCTAGATCATAGAATTTTTGTTCCATGATTCTTTCCAGGCTCTCCTGGTTTTGAGTTAGGGTGGCCAACCCCTTCTCAATCCTCAGAGATGATGCTATCAAGTAACCAAGCTGCTCCTGTTTGGTTTTCAAGAAATATTCAGATGCCTCCTCTTGAGTTGGCATCTTGGCAGCCTTCTCCCTCTTTGCCTTCTCCTTCTTCTCCTGAGCTTGAACTGATTGTGGATCATCTTCATTCATGACAACCTCATTGTCCTCAAAGTCTGGATAAAGTGGAAAGTGTTCCTTATCCAACTGATATTTTCCTGTGCCCATCTTTGAGTTTATCAATTCTTGAATCTGAGGTGCATATCCACAGCTCCTCTTCTGATCTGCTGCAGTCCTCTTGATTGTTTCAATGATCAGGCTCATGACTTTGAACTTCTGTGGCACATCAAACACATGCAACATGTTGATGGCATGCCCTCTGATCATGTTATGGTCACCAGACTTGGGCAACAAAGTGTGCCTCAGAATCCAATTTATGGTTGGCAACCCTGACAGCAGAAAGTGAACTGATCCAAACTTGTGAGTCTCTAATGCCTTGTCTGGAATTTCCTTGTACATGTGAGCCATTGAATTGTGACCCAACTTCTTCTTTGCATAAATGTCTAGGTCATCCTCATTCTCCTTGGGGGCATTGATCAGACTTGCCCATTCTTCAATAGTGGACTGGTACCTTGTACCTTCAGACATCCAAACTATTCTTCCATCTGGGTAAAAGTGTGCTGTGGAGTAGAACTGCATGATAAGCTCATCATTCCAGTTGGTGAACTTCTGTCCAACAAAATCTGCAACTCCACAAGCAACAAAGCTGTCTTGCACTCCAGGATAGTGCTGTTCATTTTCCTTGATGAATTTCCAGTCAACCCACCTCATGTCACAGACTATGGGCTTCTTCTCCAACAAAATTGTTTCATAGAAGTCCTGTTGTTCCTTTGTGTGGAACCTGTAGTCAACAGCAGTTCTTCTTCTTGAAGCATATGGATCTTCCATTCTCCACAGTCTCAGCCCTGAATCCTTCCTGATTCTCATGTCCTCAGCCACAGGATGGGCATCATTGTGGTCTGGTATCTTGGGCTTGAGCTTTCTTAGAACCTGTCCTTCTTCTTCTGAATCTTCAGCAACATTGGGCACTGGGGCCTTGTTCTTCTCAGCAGCTGGAATATTCCTAGTATTCCTCTTTGGAACTTGCTTGGCCTTGGAGGCAGCTTTGGGTGCTTCCTTGGGCTTGGATGTTGCAGCCCCTGATCTGATTGCATCTCCCATAAGCTTAGCTGCCTTTGGAGCTGGTGCGACATCCTCTTCCTCTTCCATCATGGAAGGTTGACCAACAATTTTGGCCATGGTCTTCTTGACCCTTTCCTTCCTCTTCTTTCCTTCAGCAGCTGGCTCTTTGGGATCAGGCCTTTTAGGCAGTTGAGTTGACCCTCTGACCTTCAGCATCGGTGTCCTCTTGGCAGGGACCTTCCTATTAAGTCCAGGCTTAGTGGTCTTGGCTGAGCCATACTCCTTTTTGAGCACTACCTTCTTGGAAGTAGCCTCATCCTCTTCAGCTCTATAATCCTCATCTTCAGAGTCTAGAGTTCTCTTCTTCCTTTGCCTAGTTGCAGCCTTAGGCAAATTGCTAGGAGTACTTCTGCTCCCTTCATCTGAAGTGCTGGAGGGACTAGTGCCCTGACTCATGTCAATCTGCTCTTCTGACCTATTCTGGCTGTCACTTTGATCAGACATACTGCAAAAGCTGACTGCTAACCCTGTGAAGAGTTATAAATGAGATAGAAAAGATGAGCATCACAAAATGCAGAGATTTTTGCAAAAGAATGACTCAAAAGTTCAGTTTTAATTTTCCACAGAAAGCATTTTGGATCCACCAATTTTCAAACTCGGTGATACCGAAGCAGTTTTGGAACCTAAACTGATGATCTCGGTTGGACCGAGTTTCAGTTCGGTGGCATCGAGACTGCTAGGGTTTCACAGAATCCTCAAATCGGTCGCACCGATTAGTAATTCTCGGTCAGACCGAGAGTCACTAGTGCAATGGCATAAGCCAAATCGGTGAAACCGAGTTTTTCAACTCGGTGGGTCCGAGATGGTTTCGGCGGAAACCTAACCCTAAAAATTTGAATCACATCTAATCTATGAACTCCTTTGGCTGGATAGAAGAGTTTCAATCGTGGCAAGAATCAATATGAAAACAATGTGCCAGGAATCAGACGTGGATAGCACAAAGATTAAGTCCATACCCTAACTTGGCGGTGGACTTGCTACGGCGGCAACGGCGGGGACGAAATCCGTTGACGGCGGCGGAGACCAGCGACAGGAGGCTGCTGGCGACGAGGAGACGATCCGGAGACCACGATGGCAGAGCGAGCTGTTGCGCGGGCGAAGGGTTTCGGAGAAATTTCCAAAATTTTGCCCGTGGCTATATATAGCTCGACCCTGTCGGTGTGACCGAGTGGAACAACTCGGTGGCACCGAGATGCATAACTGTGTTCAGTTACAGCAAATCGGTGAGACCGAAAAGTTCAAATCGGTTGCACCGAGATTGAAAACTCAGATCAACTTGATGATCTCGGTAGGACCGAAATGGAAGGATCGGTCAGACCGAGAATCACTAAGAGGTTTTGGAAGTTTAAGTCTATGACGAATCGGGGACTCCGAGTGCTCCTCACACAGAGTGGTTCGAATCTGACTTGATCAAATTTTGTGATGTAGCATGAATAGAGTTTGAGACGAGAAAAGCATAGATAGCTAAAGAAGGTTCTTAGGCATTCTTGTCCATCCACTTGGCACAAAGAAAAGAATCCAAACAAACAAAACAACAAGTGGATGTCCTTGAATGAGTAAAATATGCACCAACATGCTCACACAATAAGATGGCAATTGAAATATGTGGCAAAGCATGCACAACCAATTTTAGCATCTATCAAGCAATTGGCGATGACTAGGTCATCTATATATGAGTATATTGACTTAGGAGTCAAATGAGAACATTTGATCATAGGTCATACTCATCGTTTAAGCTCAAGTGGGGTTACCACTTTTACATAATGCATTAATGTGTTCACACCATTAGAGTTGCTTTGACTCAATTCTTAGAGTTAAGCTCCCCCTAGATGTGAGATCCCCCTTAGAGGGATGAACTAACCTTGGGTTTTGTCGATGATGACTTCATGTAGGTGTTGAAGATGTAGATGCTCAATGTTGATGTAGATCATTTGGAGCAATCCTTTGGAGTGAGTTGCACTTTCAACTTGCCTACATGGGTTAGTCCCACAAGGAACAAACAAGAATATCCATAGACATAGAGTGATGCACACACAAGATGATGTCCATGAAAACATTAGGTTACCTTGTCCCTTGCCTTACCAACATGAGGGTTTGTGACTCCTTGAACTAGTGCAAGATGTGAAGTTGATTGCACTTGTTCTTGCCAAAATGATATGAGTGAAGAATGTTGGCGGAGTCACCCTCAAGAACTCTCTAGTTCTTCTTCGGATCCATCATCTGATGGGAATCCTTGGAGTTGTAGTTGTACTTGATGAAGTAGAACTTGACGTAGTCTTGGGGACCCACTTGAACGAGGCTTTAGGTGCTTCTTCAAATGCATCAATCTCTTCTTGAAGCTTGTCCTTGCCTTTGTTCTTGTGGTCTTGTGGTGGAAGATCATCTTGAGCTTGTGTCCCCTTGAAGGAAGTAGGATCATACTTCTCTTGTTGAGGAACAAACTTTGTCTTGGGGTATTGATCTTCTTCCCACTCAACTCCATTGGCATTGAACTTTCGTTCAAAACCAACACCTTGATTCTTCCGGTGCCTTCCTTGCTTGCGTACAATTTCCTCGAATTGCTTACTCCCGGCAAGGCTCTTGTAAACACCTTTCTCTATAATTCCCTTCAATAAGCTATTTTCTTGCTCAAGTGTAACTTGGCTAAGAGAATCATTAGTGGAATCAAGAGAACTACTAGAAGCAACAACATTGGATTTGACATTATTATTGTTACTACTAGAGGAAGTATCTTTCTTGTACTTGTTACTAGACTTGACTTGAGGCATGTAAGTAGATAAGAGTAAACGCTTGGCAATGTAAGAAGAACTTTTCTTGCGGAGATCATCATTGATTGCCTTTAAGAACTCATGCTCTTGCTCAAGATTGAGCTTTTCAAAGCGTAACTTCTCATGAGCCCTTAAAAGTTCTCGATGATCTTCGAAGATAGTTTCATGAGCCAACTTAAGAGTGTTTAGTTCTTTAGTTAGAAGCTCAATTTTCTCCTTATCATTGTCATTCGTTTGATTAGCATGATTAATTGACGTTTCATCATAGTATTCATCACTAGAGTTGTCAACAAGTAAATCATCATCCACAAGCAAGTCATCTTCATCACTATTAAAATCAACATACTCGGGATGTGTTACCTTTGGACCTTTGGCCATGAAGCATCTTCCAACACCTTCATTTGGTGAGTCAAATATGTCGTAGGAGTTGGTTGACACAAGTGCTAGACCGGCAACACCTTCATCTTGAGTATATTCGGAGTCGGAGTGATAGCTTCTCTCGGAGTGATTGTCGGAGTCGGAGCCGGAAACCCATTCACCAACATGAGCTTGATGTCTTCGTTTTGTGTAGCTCCTTGATGACTTGTCCTTTCTTTCCGAATCCTTACTTCTCCGTGAGGGTCTTCGTTCATAACGATCATCTCTACTCCTCCTCTCTCTTGGTGGTGATTCTTCTCTTTTGCTCCTTCTTCTTGGAGAATCTTCTCTTCTTTTGTAGGGTGTCGTACACTCATTGGAGTAGTGTCCGGGTCTCCCACAATTGTAGCAATTGCGCTCTCGACTAGAAGATCTCTTGTCATTGTAAGACCTTGACTTGGAGCTTCTTTCTTTGCTTCTACTTTTGTAGAATTTGTTGAAGTTCTTCACCATTAAGCTCAATTCTTCATTGAAGGTTGGTTTCTCACTTGATGATGTGGGGGCTTCACTTGAGGCTTTGTAAGCACCACTTGACTTGTTGTGAAGTTCCTCCTTATCCTTGAGTGACATCTCATGAGCAACAATCCTTCCAATGACTTCCGTTGGCTTGAGATCTTTGTAGTTTGGCATCATTTGGATCAATGTGCACACGGTATCATACTTTCCATCCAATGCTCTTAGGATTTTCTTGATGATGAATTTGTCGGTCATCTCTTCACTCCCTAAGCCGGCAATCTCATTTGTGATAAGAGCAAGCCTAGAGTACATTTCAGCGACACCTTCACCATCCTTCATTTTGAACTTGTCAAGCTGACTTTGGAGCACATCCAACTTGGATTCCTTGACGGACTCGGTACCTTCATGCATATCAATCAAAGTATCCCAAATTTCCTTTGCATTCTCAAGACGGCTGATTTTGTTGAATTCTTCGGGGCACAATCCGTTGAAGATGATGTCACATGCTTGAGCGTTGTATTGCAGCATCTTCAATTCTTCCGCATTAGCTTCACGGTTCGGTTCTCTCCCATCGAAGAATTCACCTTGCAAGCCAATACAAATAATTGCCCAAACGGCGGGGTTATGTCCAAGAATATGCATTTTCATCTTATGCTTCCAACTAGCAAAATTAGTACCATCAAAGTAAGGACCTCTACGGTGATAATTTCCCTCGCTAGACGCCATACTCTCCTAGGTTGTGAAACCAAGGCTATGACCACCAAAAGCTATGGAAATCAAAGCAAATGGAGACCAATGCTCTGATACCACTTGTAGGACCTTGAAGTATGTCTAGAGGGGGGTGATTAGACTACTTGACCAATAAAAACTTAACCTTTTCCCAATTTTAGAGTTTGGCAGATTTTAGCTATTTTAGGACAAGTCAAGCAATCATCACACAATTCAAGCAAGCATGCAAAGAGTGTATAGGCAGCGGAAATTAAAGCATGCAACTTGCAAGAAAGTAAAGGGAAGGGTTTGGAGGATTCAAACGCAATTGGAGACACGGATGTTTTTGGCGTGGTTCCGATAGGTGGTGCTATCGTACATCCACGTTGATGGAGACTTCAACCCACGAAGGGTAACGGCTGCGCGAGTCCACGGAGGGCTCCACCCACGAAGGGTCCACGAAGAAGCAACCTTGTCTATCCCACCATGGCCGTCGCCCACGAAGGACTTGCCTCACTAGCGGTAGATCTTCACGAAGTAGGCGATCTCCTTGCCCTTACAAACTCCTTGGTTCAACTCCACAATCTTGTCGGAGGCTCCCAAGTGACACCTAGCCAATCTAGGAGACACCACTCTCCAAGAAGTAACAAATGGTGCGTTGATGATGAACTCCTTGCTCTTGTGCTTCAAATGATAGTCTCCCCAACACTCAACTCTCTCTCATAGGATTTGGATCTGGTGGAAAGAGGGTTTGAGTGGAAAGCAACTTGGGGAAGGCTAGAGATCAAGATTCATATGGTAGGAATGGAATATCTTGGCCTCAACACATGAGTAGGTGGTTCTCTCTCAGAAATGGTAAGTTGGAAGTGTAGGTTCGTTCTGATGGCTCTCTCCACGAATGAAGAGGAGGTGGAGGGGTATATATAGCCTCCACACAAAATCTAACCGTTACACACAATTTACCAAACTCGGTGGGACCGAATCGTTAAACTCGGTCGGACCGATTTAGTAAACCTAGTGACCGTTAGTGATTTTCGGTGGGACTGACATGCATCTCGGTGAGGCCGATTCGGTTAGGGTTAGGGCATAACGTAATCTCGGTGAGACCGATTACACAAACTCGGTGAGACCGATTTGGTAATAAGCTTTCCAGAGAGTTGGTCAGGTAAACTCGGTGGGACCGATTTGCTCTTTTCGGTGAGACCGAAATGTTACAAAAAGGAAACAGAGAGTTTACATTGCAATCTCGGTGGGACCGATCGCTCACTTCGGTTAGACCGAAACGTTACGAAGGGAAACAGAGAGATTGCAACCCCATCTCGGTGAGACCGAGATCCCTATCGGTAAGACCGATTTGCTTAGGGTTTGTGGCAGTGGCTATGACTTTTGGAATCGGTGGCGCCGGATAGGAAGAATCGGTGTGACCGATTTTGGCTTTGGGTTTAGGTCATTTGTGGATGTGGGAAAGTAGTTGAGGGTTTTGGAACATATCACTAAGCACATGAAGCAAGAGGCTCATTAGGCAACACCTCATCCCTCCTTGATAGTATTGGCTTTTCCTATAGACTCAATGTGATCTTGGATCACTAAAATGTAAAACGAAGAGTCTTGAGCTTTTGAGCTTGAGCCAATCCTTTGTCCTTAGTATTTTGAGGGATCCACTTTCATCATCCATGCCATGCCATTCATTGAGCTTTCCTGAAATAATAGTCTTGGAATAGCATTAGCTCAATGAGCTATATGTTGTTATGAATTACCAAAACCACCTAAGGATAGTTGCACTTTCAAACCTCCTCCTCAATAATAGACTCCAGACGTGAAGCACTAAGCTGTGGAGCTGGTACGGGTGCGGTAGGTGGTGCAGCTCTGACTGGGGTAGGAGCGATGACTCGGTCAAATTCCTCAGGAGTAGGCAGGCGGCGACCAGTGGCAAGGGTGGCAGGTGTGTGGGATGCCGAGGACGAGACATAAGTCAGTGGTGGTGCTGTATGGAGAAGCTCCCTCCTGTTGGCGGAACAGTTATGCACGATGGCCATACGAGCAGCCACGAGGTCGTCCACAAGGTTATCAAAAGTTGCCTCGGGTGCCTTGAGATATTCAACCAGCATTTCAATAGCCTCATCTCTCTCTCCCCTAGGGCAAGCAAATGCATAGTGACAGGTGTATGGCACGTGGCAGGGAAGGTAGCGGTAGCGACGAGTCTTCATTGAAGGAAGAACACCCCGAAGACGGGCTATCGCCTCACGGGCAGCCATCTGCATAGCATGCCTCTCCATAGGCATGGCTCTTCCCACAAACCGGAAGCGGCATAACTCAACACGCCCTCCCTTGAATTGCACCGCGGCCTGGTGCATGGACAGACTGTCGTTGATCTTGTGCTGGTAGAGTGTGAACTCCGGACGAGTCGATGGCTCAATCGCGATTTTGACGATGGAGGCGAGAAGCTTGACGAACCCCTCAGGCACGTTGGCGAACACCTGTGACTCACAGTCGTTGCCAGCCATCTACAAAAGTAGGCAAAAATTCTGAATAGTCAGATCATAAATTTACGCTGACTGTCAGAAAATGACTACATTTGCAAAATATTAAAATAGCACTTATTACGCTAATAACCGATTAGCGCTCGCACCTAGTGGCTTCCTACAGTCATCCTGGCTCTGGTACCAAGTTTGTCACGACCGGTTTTTCAATAAAAGACTTATTGAGAAACCGACCTTTATATAGACCAGTATAGGAAAAATCCTCCTTACTGGTAGACAAATACTTGATACAGAAATCCAGTAGCAATAAATATTATACAGGGTTGAGCTGAGGTTGCTCAACAATTTATTACAAGCATGCCAATATTATACATAAGGGCGGATATGACACAAGGGTGTGGTGGCATACTACTGACTCGTAATAAAAGTGGTGGATATGTCACAGTGAAGCGGGTGACATGACTCTAAATCCTGCAACTCATCGAGCGTCGAGGTGAGGCTCGATGATTTTATTCAGGTAGCGGAAGCGTATATGATACAAGTGACCAAATCCAGGATCGCACGGGACTGACTGGGACTCCTCTAGGCGTCGGACTCGCTATCGTACTCTTCATCCATAAGATTGCCTTCGTCAACATCTGGCCAAATCAACAAGCCAGGTGAGTACTTTGAATGTACTCGTAAGACAGTTCGGACATAAGATATAACAAATGCAACATGATGCACCATGAGCAATTAGCAATGCACACTCAAATAATAAATTTGCACGGCATGAAAAATAAAAGGAAGTCAGGCGGTAGTCCTCCCGAAATCCCAAAAAAAATAACCGAAAACCGATCAGGTGTCTGAAGCGACGCCTCGAAAGGTAAAAGTAAATTAACATGTCGCAGTCGGGCGTCTGAGCGACACCACATAAAGGGCTTATATTGAAAAGGAAAAGACAGTGCGTGCCACAGTCGGATGTCTACGCGACATCTCGAAAAGGGCTTATAATGAAAATAAATAGCAGGTATGCCACAATCGAACGTCTGAGCGACATCACATAAAGGGCTTATATTTGAAAGTAAATAACAAGAGTGTCACAGTCGGACGTCTGAGCGACATCATGTAAAGGGCTTCTATTGAAAGTAAATAACAAGAGTGCCACAGTTGGACGTCTGAGCGACATCACAGAAAGGGCTTATATTTCATCATTCATATTCAATAATTTCATGAAGATAAATCACTCCGAGGAAATGCTCAGTACATAACAATAAAAGGGTTAGTCCATCCATAGGAGTAATCATTTAGCCGAGCTTAACACTCTTGTTTGTCCACCGGAGATTTGTCACCGAGACTGACACTGAGATTGACAAAGATAAGTTGGACACAGTCCTTGACCATAGACACGGTTACTCGAACGATTTTGACTCTTCAGAGTTTTGCACTATTTAACCACAGCCAACGGATTTCACTAGTCACGCAGGACTAGTTCCGTTTATGGTATTTCGGCAGAAACACATCTAACCAGTACACACCCATTCCACCTCACGATGCCAGGAATCACCCTAGGCAACGTTCAAGAAAAACTTTGAGACGGGGAGGCCACAACCTCGAATAGCATGGGATCAAATTTATATACGCGCGCTCTAAGGAGTGCCCCCTCTCGGTCCCAACCGGAAACACCCATGCCCCCTGACCGGATGACTGGCTTTAATCTAGGGCCATGGAACCCTCATCACGGCCTCTCTATTTGGTGTGTACGAGGAAAGCAGTTTGCAACTTACTAAACCATATTCTTTGCAGAAAACATGTGGTAGCACAAAAGAAATGGATGGTAATGTGACTTGATCCACGTTGACATTTGAGTTAAATGGTTTAGCATAAGACTGGCATGCTTCAACACTGCCATCTTACCACCTCTCATGTCACCACATGATCACGTAAACTCACATCAAATAACATACAGAGTTTCGGAGCTCACTTGCATTAGCTTTGCATGTAGTATGACACTTACTGCTATGCGTATAAACATGCCATGTACTAACTACTCAATGCAAACATGCAAAACACTCATCATATCAAAGGTTCAAACATGCTTGCCTGGTTCGGAGTAGTCGGAGTCTAGCTCGGTGAAGTTCGCAGTTCCGTCACCTCCTCCGGTATCTACGGTACAACGAAAATACACACTAACGTAAATACCGTGTGTGCATAAAAAGTGTTCCAATTATTTATCAAATAAATATAATAAAAAACTAGACAGAAAAATAAAGGTGACAGAAAAAGAATCAATCAAAAATCATTTTCTGTTTAAAAGTTATTAAAGATTTAGCCCAGGGACTTATTTGTAATGAAACAGAAAGTCTCCAGGGGGTAGATCAGAAAAAGACGGAAAACGTTTCAGATTGAAAGCGTATTTTGCCCGAAGGCGTTTTTAGAAAACGTTTCAAAAAGAAGAAAAAGCTGACGGGGGGGTCCCACCCATCGAGTTTAAACTCTGAAACAGAGTCACCGGCGCCCGAAGGCTGCGGTGGTCGCCGGCGGCGATCCACGGCGACGTAGGGAGAAAGGAGGGTACCTATGGGTTCCTTGGGTCCTTCCGCACCTGTGGGTGGTGGAGTTGGTCGTCGGCGAGTACCACGTCGATGGCAGCCTCAACTCCGACATAACACCAAGATCTATCTATGGAGAGACCAGCAACGAGTAGAAAGAGAGTGCATCTACATACCCTTGTAGATCGCTAAGCGGAAGCGTTCAAGTGAACGGGGTTGATGGAGTCGTACTCGTCATGATTCAGATCACCGATGATCCTAGTGCCGAACGGACGGCACCTCCGCGTTCAACACACGTACAGCTCGACGATGTCTCCCACGCCTTGATCCAGCAAGGAGAGAGGGAGAGGTTGAGGAAGACTCCATCCAGCAGCAGCACAACGGCGTGGTGGTGATGGAGGAGCGTGGCAATCCTGCAGGGCTTCGCCAAGCATCTACGGGAGAGGAGGAGGTGTCACGGGAGGGAGGGAGGCGCCAAGGGCTCAGGTATGGATGCCCTCCCTCCCCTCCACTATATATAGGGGCAGGGGAGAGGGGGGAGGCGCAGCCTTGCCCCTTCCTCCAAGAAAGGGGTGCGGCCAAGAGGGGGGGAGGAGTCCATCCTCCCCAAGGCACCTCGGAGGTGCCTTCCCCCTTGAGGACTCTTCCCTCTAGGGTTCCCTAGGCGCATGGGCCTCTTGGGGCTGGTGCCCTTGGCCCATGTAGGCCAAGGCGCACCCCCTACAGCCCATGTGGCCCCCCGGGGCAGGTGGCCCCACCCGGTGGGCCCCCGGGACCCTTCCGGTGGTCCCGGTACAATACCGATGACCCCGAAACTTGTCCCGATGGCCGAAACAGGACTTCCTATATATAAATCTTTACCTCCGGACCATTCCGGAACTCCTCGTGACGTCCGGGATCTCATCCGGGACTCCGAACAACATTCGGTAACCACATACAAGCTTCCTTTATAACCCTAGCGTCATCGAACCTTAAGTGTGTAGACCCTACGGGTTCGGGAGACATGCAGACATGACCGAGACGTTCTCCGGCCAATAACCAACAGCGGGATCTGGATACCCATGTTGGCTCCCACATGTTCCACGATGATCTCATCGGATGAACCACGATGTCAAGGACTCAATCGATCCCGTATACAATTCCCTTTGTCTAGCGGTATTTTACTTGCCCGAGATTCGATCGTCGGTATACTGATACCTTGTTCAATCTCGTTACCGGCAAGTCTCTTTACTCGTTCCGTAACACATCATCCCGTGATCAACCCCTTGGTCACATTGTGCACATTATGATGATGTCCTACCGAGTGGGCCCAGAGATACCTCTCCGTTTACACGGAGTGACAAATCCCAGTCTCGATCCGCATAAAACAATAGATACTTTCGGAGATACCTGTAGTGCACCTTTATAGTCACCCAGTTACGTTGTGACGTTTGATACACCCAAAGCACTCCTACGGTATCCAGGAGTTACACGCTCTCATGGTCAAAGGAAGAGATACTTGACATTGGCAAAGCTCTAGCAAACGAACTACACGATCTTTGTGCTATGCTTAGGATTGGGTCTTGTCCATCACATCATTCTCCTAATGATGTGATCCCGTTATCAACGACATCCAATGTCCATAGCCAGGAAACCATGACTATCTGTTGATCACAACGAGCTAGTCTACTAGAGGCTCACTAGGGACATATTGTGGTCTATGTATTCACACGTGTATTACGATTTCCGGATAATACAGTTATAGCATGAATAAAAGACTATTATCATGAACAAAGAAATATAATAATAACTTATTTATTATTGCCTCTAGGGCATATTTCCAACAGTCTCCCACTTGCACTAGAGTCAAAAATCTAGTTCACATCGCCATGTGATTAACACTCACAGGTCACATCGCCATGTAACCAATATCCAAAGAGTTTACTAGAGTCAATAATCTAGTTCACATCACTATGTGATTAACACTCAATGAGTTCTGGGTTTGATCATGTTGCTTGTGAGAGAGGTTTTAGTCAACGGGTCTGAACCTTTCATATCCGTGTGTGCTTTACAAATCTTTATGTCATCTCCTAGATGCAGCTACCACGCTCTATTTGGAGCTATTCCAAATAACTGTTCTACTTGGAGCTATTCTAATTGTTGCTCCATTATACGTATCTGGTATCTCTACTCAGAGCTATCCGGATAGGTGTTAAGCTTGCATCGTCGTAACTCTTTACGTCGAACTCTTTATCACCTCCATAACCGAGAAAATTCCTTAGTCCACTAGTTACTAAGGATAACTTTGACCGCTGTACTGTGATCCATTCTTGGATCACTCTTGTACCCCTTGACTGACTCATGGCAAGGCACACTTTAGGTGCGGTACACAGCATAGCATACTGTAGAGCCTATGTCTTAATCATAGGGGACGACCTTCGTCCTTTCTCTCTTTTCTGCCGAGGTCGAGCTTTAAGTCTTAACTTCGTACCTTACAACTCAGGCAAGAACTTCTTCTTTGACTGATCCATCTTGAACACCTTCAAGATCATGTCAAGGTATGTGCTCATTTGAAAGTATTATTAAGCATTTTGATCTATCCTTGTAGATCTTGATGCTCAATGTTCAAGTAGCTTAATCCAGATTTTCTATTGAAAAACACCTTTCAAATAACCCTATATGCTTTCTAGAAAATCTACGTCATTTCTGATCAACAATATGTCAACAACATATACTCATCAGAAATTCTATAGTGCTCCCACTCACTTCTTTGGAAATACAAGTTTCTCATAAACTTTGTACAAACCCAAAATCTTTGATCATCTCATCAAAGTGTACATTCCAACTCCGAGATGCTTACTCCAGTCCTTAGAAGGATCGCTGGAGCCAGCATACCTTTTAGCATCCTTAGGATCGACAAAACCTTTCTGATTGTATCGCATACAACCTTTCCTTACGACTGGTAAGGAAACTCGTTTTGACATCCATCTGCCAGATTTCATAAATGCAGCTAATGCTAACATGATTCCGACGGACTTAAGCATCGCTACGGATGAGAAAATCTCATCGTAGTCAACTCCTTGAACTTGTGAAAAACTCTTCGCCACAAGTCGAGCTTCATAGACGGTGACATTACCGTCCACGTCCATCTTCTTCTTAAAGATCCATTTATTTCAATGGCTTGCCGATCATCGGGCAAGTCCATCAAAGTCCATGCTTTGTTCTTATATATGGATACTATCTCGGATTTCATGGCTTCTAACCATTTGTCGAAATCTGGGCCCACCATCGCTTCTCCATAGCTCGTAGGTTCATTGTTGTCTAGCAACATGACCTTCAAGACATGATTATTGTACCACTCTGAAGTAGTACGCATCCTTGTCATCCCACGAGGTTTGGGAGTGACTTGATCCGAAGTCTCATGATCAATATCATAAGCTTCTACTTCAATTGGTGTAGGTGCCATAGGAACAACTTCATGTGCCCTGCTACACACTAGTTGAAGTGACGGTTCAGTAACCTCATCAAGTCTCCACCATCCTCCCACTCAACTTTCCAAGACAAACTTTTCCTCGAGAAAGGACCCGATTCAAGAAACAATCCATATTGCTTTCGGATCTGAATTAGGAGGTATACCCAACTGTTTTGGGTGTCCTATGAAGATGCATTTTATCCGCTTTGGGTTTGAGCTTATCAATCCTGAAACTTTTTCACATAAGCGTCGCAGCCCCAAACCTTTAAGAAATGACAGCATAGGTTTCTCTAAACCATAGTTCATATGGTGTCATCTCAACGGAATTACGTGGTACCCTATTAAAGTGAGTGCGGTTGTCTCTAATGCCTAACCCATGAACAATAGTGGTAATTCAATGAGAGACATCATGGTACACATCATATCCAATAGGGTGCAACTATGATGTTCGGACACACCATCACATTATGGTGTTCCAGGCGGTATTAATTGTGAAACAATTTCCACAATGTCTTAATTGTGTGCCAAAACTCGTAACTCAGATATTCATCTCTATGATCATATCATAGACATTTTATCCTCTTGTCACAATGATCTGCTACTTCACTCTGAAATTACTTGAACCATTCAATAATTCAGACTTGTGTTTCATCAGGTAAATATTCTCAACATCTACTCGAATCATCTGTGAAGTAAGAACATAACGATATTCACTGCATGCCTCAGCACTCATTGGACTGGACACATCAAAATGTGTTACTTCCAACAAGTTGCTATCTTGTTCCATCTTACTGAAAACGAGGCTTTTCAGTCATCTTGCCCATGCGGTATGATTTGCATATCTCAAGTGATTCAAAATCAAGTGAGTCCAAACGGTCCATTTGCATGGAGTTTCTTCATGCATATACACCAATAGACATGGTTTGCATGTCTCAAACTTTTCAAAAACGAGTGAGTCCAAAGATCCATCAACATGGAGCTTCTTCATGCGTTTTATACCATTATGACTTACATGGCAGTGCCACAAGTAAGTGGTACTATCATTACTATCTTATATCTTTTGGCATGAAAATGTGTATCACTACGATCGAGATTTAATAAACCATTCCTTTAGGTGCAAGAGCACTTATTCAGGTTTAATACTAATCTTGATGGTAGAGGGAGCGTGCGATGTTAGATCACATCAAACTTGGAAACACTTCCAACACATATCGTCAGCTCACCTTTAGCTAGTCTCCGTTTCATTCCGTAGCTTTTATTTCGAGTTACTAACACTTAGCAACCGAACCGGTATCTAATACCCTGGTGCTACTAGGAGTACTAGTAAAGTACACATTAACATAATGTATATCCAATATACTTCTATCGACCTTGCCAGCCTTCTCATCTACCAAGTATCTAGGGTAATCCTGCTCCAGTGGTTGTTCCCCTTATTACAGAAGCACTTAGTCTCGGGTTTGGGTTCAACCTCGGGTTTCTTCATTGGTGCAGCAGCTGATTTGCCGTTTCATGAAGTATCCCTTCTTTCCCTTGCCCTTCTTGAAACTAGTGGTTTCATCAACCATCAACAATTGATGCTCCTTCTTGATTTCTACTTTCGCGATGTCAAACAACGCGAATACCTCAAGGATCATCATCTCTATCCTTGATATGTTATAGTTCATCACGAAGCTCTAGCAGCTTGGTGGCAATGACTTTGGGGAAACATCACTATCTCATCTGGAAGATCAACTCCCACTCGATTCAAGTGATTGTTGCACTCAGACAATATGAGCACAAGCTCAACGATTGAGCTTTTCTCCCTTAGTTTGCAGGCTAAGAAAATCGTCGGAGGTCTTATACCTCTTGACATGGGCACGAGCCTGAAATCCCAATTTCAGCCTTCAAAACATCTCATATGTTTCGCGATGTTTCAAAAACATCTTTGGTGCCTCAATTCTAAACCGTTTAACTGAACTATCACGTAGTTATCAAAACGTGTATGTCAGATGTTCGCAACATCCACAGACAACGTTCGAGGTTCAACACACTGAGCAGTGCATTAAGGACATAAGCTATCTACTGTCCGCATAATCGCTACTTTCAACTTTCAACTATATTTTCTCTAGGAACATATCTAAACAGTGGAATTAAAGCGCGAGCTACGACATGATTTGCAAAATCCTTTTGACTATGTTCAGGATAATTAAGTTCATCTTATGAACTCCCACTTAGATAGACATCCCTCTGGTCATCTAAGTGATCACATGATCCGAGTCAACTAGGTCGTGTCCGATCATCACGTGAGACGGACTAGTCATCATCGGTGAACATCTTCATGTTGATCGTATCTACCATACGACTCATGCTCGACCTTTCGGTCTCCGTGTTCCGAGGCCATGTCTGCACATGCTAGGCTCGTCAAGTTAACCCTAAGTGTTTTCGCTGTGTAAAACTGTCTTACACCCGTTGTATGTGAACGTAAGAATCCATCACACCCGATCATCACGTGGTGCTTAGAAGCGACGAACTGTAGCAACGGTGCACAGTTAGGGGAGAACACTTCTTGAAATTTTGTAAGGGATCATCTTATTTACTACCGTCGTCCTAAGTAAACAAGATGCATAATCATAATAAACATCACATGCAATTATATAGTTGTGACATGATATGGCCAATATCATATAGCTCCATTGATCTCCATCTTCGGGGCTCCATGATCATCTTGTCACCGGCTTGACACCATGATCTCCATCATCATGATCTCCATCATCGTGTCTTCATGAAGTTGTCACGCCAATGACTACTTCTACTTCTATGACTAACGCGTTTAGCAATAAAGTAAAGTAGTTTACATGGCGTTCTTTAATGACACGCAGGTCATACAATAAATTAAGACAACTCCTATGGCTCCTGCCGGTTGTCATACTCATCGACATGCAAGTCGTGAATCCTATTACAAGAACATGATCAATCTCATACATCACATATCATTCATCGCATTCTTCTTGGCCATATCACATCACATAGCATACCCTGCAAAAACAAGTTAGACGTCCTCTAATTGTTGTTTGCATGTTTTACGTGGCTGCTTTGGGTTTCTAGCAAGAACGTTTCTTACCTACGCAATACCACAACGTGATATGCCAATTGCTATTTACCCTTCATAAGGACCCTTTTCATCGAATCCGTTCCGACTAAAGTGGGAGAGACTGGCACCCGCTAGCCACCTTATGCACCAAGTGCATGTCAATCGGTGGAACCTGTCTCACGTAAGAGTACGTGTAAGGTCGGTCCGGGCCGCTTCATCCCACAATACCGTCGAAACAAGATTGGACTAGTAACGGTAAGCATATTGAACAACATCAACGCCCACAACTACTTTGTGTTCTACTCGTGCAAAGAATCTACGCAATAGACCTAGCTCATGATGCCACTGTTGGGGAACGTAGTAGAAATTCAAAAATTTTCCTACGTAACACCAAGATCTATCTATGGAGAGACCAGCAACGAGTAGAAAGAGAGTGCATCTACATACCCTTGTAGATCGCTAAGAGGAAGCGTTCAAGTGAACGGGGTTGATGGAGTCGTACTCGTCGTGATTCAGATCACCGATGATCCTAGTGCCGAACGGACGGCACCTCCGTGTTCAACACACGTACAGCTCGACGATGTCTCCCACGCCTTGATCCAGCAAGGAGAGAGGGAGAGGTTGAGGAAGACTCCATCCAGCAGCAGCACAACGGCGTGGTGGTGATGGAGGAGCGTGGCAATCCTGCAGGGCTTCGCCAAGCACCTACGGGAGAGGAGGAGGTGTCACGGGAGGGAGGGAGGCGCCAAGGGCTCAGGTATGGATGCCCTCCCTCCCCTCCACTATATATAGGGGCAGGGGAGAGGGGGGAGGCGCAGCCTTGCCCCTTCCTCCAAGAAAGGGGTGCGGCCAAGAGGGGGGGAGGAGTCCATCCTCCCCAAGGCACCTCGGAGGTGCCTTCCCCCTTGAGGACTCTTCCCTCTAGGGTTCCCTAGGCGCATGGGCCTCTTGGGGCTGGTGCCCTTGGCCCATGTAGGCCAAGGCGCACCCCCTACAGCCCATGTGGCCCACCGGGGCAGGTGGCCCCACCCGGTGGGCCCCCGGGACCCTTCCGGTGGTCCCGGTACAATACCGATGACCCCGAAACTTGTCCCGATGGCCGAAATAGGACTTCCTATATATAAATCTTTACCTCCGGACCATTCCGGAACTCCTCGTGACGTCCGGGATCTCATCCGGGACTCCGAACAACATTCGGTAACCACATACAAGCTTCCTTTATAACCCTAGCGTCATCGAACCTTAAGTGTGTAGACCCTACGGGTTCGGGAGACATGCAGACATGACCGAGACGTTCTCCGGCCAATAACCAACAGCGGGATCTGGATACCCATGTTGGCTCCCACATGTTCCACGATGATCTCATCGGATGAACCACGATGTCAAGGACTCAATCGATCCCGTATACAATTCCCTTTGTCTAGCGGTATTTTACTTGCCCGAGATTCGATCGTCAGTATACCGATACCTTGTTCAATCTCGTTACCGGCAAGTCTCTTTACTCGTTCCGTAACACATCATCCCGTGATCAACCCCTTGGTCACATTGTGCACATTATGATGATGTCCTACCGAGTGGGCCCAGAGATACCTCTCCGTTTACACGGAGTGACAAATCCCAGTCTCGATCCGCATAAAACAATAGATACTTTCGGAGATACCTGTAGTGCACCTTTATAGTCACCCAGTTACGTTGTGACGTTTGATACACCCAAAGCACTCCTACGGTATCCAGGAGTTACACGCTCTCATGGTCAAAGGAAGAGATACTTGACATTGGCAAAGCTCTAGCAAACGAACTACACGATCTTTGTGCTATGCTTAGGATTGGGTCTTGTCCATCACATCATTCTCCTAATGATGTGATCCCGTTATCAACGACATCCAATGTCCATAGCCAGGAAACCATGACTATCTGTTGATCACAACGAGCTAGTCTACTAGAGGCTCACTAGGGACATATTGTGGTCTATGTATTCACACGTGTATTACGATTTCCGGATAATACAGTTATAGCATGAATAAAAGACTATTATCATGAACAAAGAAATATAATAATAACTTATTTATTATTGCCTCTAGGGCATATTTCCAACAGTCTCCCACTTGCACTAGAGTCAAAAATCTAGTTCACATCGCCATGTGATTAACACTCATAGGTCACATCGCCATGTAACCAATATCCAAAGAGTTTACTAGAGTCAATAATCTAGTTCACATCACTATGTGATTAACACTCAATGAGTTCTGGGTTTGATCATGTTGCTTGTGAGAGAGGTTTTAGTCAACGGGTGGTGGTGGTTCGGGTGTTGGTGGATCTCGTCGGGGAGGGCTGCAAAGGTTGGATTGAGGCTCGGGTTAGAGTACTGGGTGTACCAGAGAGCTGCTGACGCGGTTTGGGAGGCGGGGATGGCCTCACCTGAGTGGATCGGGCCAGAGCCCGAGGCGGATCGGGGCGGCCGGAGATGGGGGAGAAGACCTCCTCGGGGTCCTCCTAGGGGTCGAGCGTAGCTCTGGCGAGGTGGAGGGAGTGGTGCTGGTCAAAGGCGAGCTCGGGGTGGCTATTTATAGCCGGCCCGAGGCGGTTCCGAGAACGGGATAAGCTCCGGTGGTGATTACAGCAAGGCAGTGGCCGGACGGTTGGTTTAGGTGGCTGGGCATCAACGAGAGGATGCACTGGTTACGCTCAAACGCTAACCTCGGCTGGATTTGGCCTGCTCTGTGGTTTCGATGGAATGGCGCTTCGCGGGCCCGTCGGCGGCAGAGAGCGTGCCCTGTGCTCGCCAGGCCACGGCGACGGTGCTGCGGTGCACGCAGAGGAGCAGACAGCCACATGGAGGCCTCGGGTGGTTTGGGCGGTGCTGGACGGCGCTGAAGGCTGGTGCTGGCTCCCGCTGGCCGCCACGGGTGTCTCTGCCACCATAGAAGTTGCCGGCATCGACAAGGCACGCCGCCACCAACACCTACGCCCGTCCAAGAGAACGTGTGGCGCTCTGGATAAGGAGGAGGAGCAGTGCGCAAGGCGCCAACGCGTGCACTGGTGAGATCGACGCCGAGTCTCTAAAGAAAACGACACTGACGGCCGAACTGAAACACTGAACTCTGAACATGTACAGCAACAGTGCAGGCCAGGTGCTCGATGAAATGTTTTTGGCATGTGGGAGACTTATCTGGAGCTGATCTTTGGTGGGGTGGCCTCTCAATGCACCTGGGGGCTGCTTGATTTTTCCCAGAATTTTTGGAAGAGGAAAAATATGAATTTCACCAAAAATGATGAATCTGGTCCAAACTTGCAGTGAGTGAAACTTGAAAAATTTGAACTGTGGAAGAGTGGATCTTGGTGGATCTAGGTTGGGGGTGCTAAGGACTAGTCAGAGGAGTTGGTTTGAGATCAAAACTCAAAGGGAATCAGATACTTCCTTTGTAAATCACCTAGGTCCAAAATAAAAGACAGAAATAGTTTTGGGGATAAAATAAATGGAATAAAAATCCAAAATGGGTTGAACTTGCTAGGATTGGTTACTTGACTTGACACAAAGTGGAGGGAGGGGTTTTGGAAGAAAATTTTAACATGAGGCATGGTGGAAGAGGATGGTTTGGAATAAAAGTGAATGAACCAAAACCCATAGTATTTCTTTTTAAATGAAAATTTTTCAAAAATAATTTGTGATGAGTCACACCAATGAAAAAGCCTTCGAAGCCAAACATCAAGGTTGAGGATGACCAAAAATAAAATTTTGACATAAGAGAAAATATTTGAGAAGAAGAGTCTTTTTAAAAGATTTTGAAAAGCCTCCTTCAAATCAAACAAAGAATTTGCTGAAAACCAAATGAAAATTTTTGGAGTGTCACAGCGCTTCTGCCAAAGGTCCAGGGTGTGGACAATATCCGCCAGTACCGATCGTTTACCCTTATTAACGTGAGCTTCCGTCTAATCGAAAGGGGTTTGCGACTCGTCTGGCAACGGTTGCTAACAAAATTATTGACCGAAACCAAACAACCTTCATACGCGGGAGAAGCATTCTAGGTGGCATTGTGGTGCTTCATGAGGTCCTACACGAGATAAAGTCAACCAAAGAAGAGGTATTTATCCTTAAGATTGACTTTGAGAAAGCATACGATAGGGTGCGATGGGATTTTTTAGAAGAGGTGCTTAGAGCAAAGGGGTTTGATCCATTATGGACTAGTTGGATGCGCATCTGGTACAAGGGGGCCAAACGGCGGTAAATATTAATGGGGAGATAGGCCCATTCTTTAGGAATAAACATGGAGTGAGGCAGGGTGACCCGATCTCCCCGCTCCTATTCAACATCTTAGTTGACGCCCTTGCTTCCATTCTTGACCGTGCCAAGGCGGCAGGTCATATTTCCGGGTGGCATCTCGTATTATTCCTGGGGGGGATCTTGCATCTTCAATATGCGGATGACACGCTGATACGTCTCCAACGTATCTATAATTTTTGATTGTTCCATGCTATTATATTACCTGTTTTGGATGTTTATGGGCTTTACTAAGCACTTTTATATCATTTTTGGGACTAACCTATTAACCGGAGGCCCAGCCCATATTGTTGTTTTCTTGCCTATTTCAGTGTTTCGGAGAAAAGGAATATCAAACGGAGTCCAAACGGAATGAAACCTTCGGCAGCGTGATTTTTGGAACGAACATGATCCGGAGAGCTTGGAGTGCAAGTCAAGAAGCTCCCGAGGGAACTCGCGGATAGGGGCCCCCCCTATCTCGTGGCGGTGGAAATTTTTGGAACAGAAGCAATCCCGGGAACTTGGAGTGCAAGCCAGGGAAGCGTCGAGGAGGCCACGAGATAGGGGGGCACGCCCACCCACCCACCCCCTGGGCGCGCCCTCCACCCTCATGGGCCCCTCGAGGCTCCCTCCACCGACTTCTTTCGCCTATATATTCCCATATACCCTAAAAACATCGAAGCGAACAATAGATTGGGAGTTCCGCCGCCGCAAGCCTCTATAGCCACCAAAAACCTCTCGGGAGCCCGTTCCGACACCCTGCCGGAGGGGGGATCCCTCACCGGTGGCCATCTTCATCATCCTGGCGCTCTCCATGACGAGGAGGGAGTAGTTCACCCTCGGGGCTGAGGGTATGTACCAGTAGCTATGTGTTTGATCTCTCTCTCTCTCATGTGTTCTCTCTATGGCACGATCTTGATGTATCGCGAGCTTTGCTATTATAGTTGGATCTTATGATGTTTCTCCCCCTCTACTCTCTTGTAATGGATTGAGTTTTCCCTTTGTAGTTATCTTGTCGGATTGAGTCTTTAAGGATTTGAGAACACTTGATGTATGTCTTGCTGTGCTTATCTGTGGTGACAATGGGATATCACGTGATCCACTTGATGTATGTTTTGGTGATCAACTTGCGGGTTCTGCCCATGAACCTATGCATAGGGGTTGGCACACGTTTTCGTCTTGACTCTCCGGTAGAAACTTTGAGGCACTCTTTGAAGTACTTTGTGTTGGTTGAATAGATGAATCTGAGATTGTGTGATGCATATCGTATAATCATGCCCACGGATACTTGAGGTGACAATGGAGTATCTAGGCGACATTAGGGTTTTGGTTGATTTGTGTCTTAAGGTGTTATTCTAGTATGAACTCTATGATAGATTGAACGGAAAGAATAGCTTCATGTTATTTTACTACGGACTCTTGAATGGATAGAACAGAAAGGATAACTTTGAGGTGGTTTCGTACCCTACCATAATCTTTTCGTTTGCTCTCCGCTATTAGTGGCTTTGGAGTGACTCTTTGTTGCATGTTGAGGGATATTTATATGATCCAATTATGTTTTTATTGTTGAGAGAACTTGCACTAGTGAAAGTATGAACCTTAGGCCTTGTTTCTTACCATTGCAATACCGTTTGCGCTCACTTTTATCATTACTTACCTTGCTGTTTTTATATTTTCAGATTACAAAAACCTATATCTACCATCCATATTGCACTTGTATCACCATCTCTTCGCCGAACTAGTGCACCTATACAATTTACCATTGTATTGGGTGTGTTGGGGACACAAGAGACTCTTTGTTATTTAGTTGCAGGGTTGCTTGAGAGAGACCATCTTCATCCTACGCCTCCCACGGATTGATAAACCTTAGGTCATCCACTTGAGGGAAATTTGCTATTGTCCTACAAACCTCTGCACTTGGAGGCCCAACAACGTCTATAAGAAGAAGGTTGTGTAGTAGACATCACACACTAATATTCATCAAAAACTCGGAACGTGAGATAGTCAATCTCAAATTCCTCTTGATGTGCTTCGAGGAGATGTCAGTACTAAATATCAATTTCGAGAAGAGTGAGGCGATTGTCACGGGTGGTGGCCTGGAGTCGCAACTTCCCTCTGTGCACATGATGAATTGCGAGTTGGGATCCATCCTGATGAAATACCTGGGTATGCCATATCAGCGAGAGCTCTAACCATGGGGGAACTACAACCTGTAGTGGACAAAGAAGCCACAAGGGTGGAGCCTTGGCAGGGAAAGCTATTAGCATCCGGTGGGCGTCTGGTCCTCATAAACGATTGCCTAACAAATATCCCAATGTTCACTATGGGCTTCTATCTCCTTCAGGACGGGATTCATGCGAAATTAAATAAGGTGAGATCTCGTTTTTTTTTGGGCGAAAGAAAACAGAAAACAAAAGTACCACATGGTCAGTTGGGAGAATATATGCGAACCAAAGGAGAGGGGTGGTTTAGGGGTAATGAATACCAAAATTATGAACTGGTGCCTCATGACTAAGTGGCCATGGAAAATTCTAACCGGCCAGGGCGGCTTATGGTTAGACATCTTCAAGCAAAAATATTTAGCCGAGGGAGGGGTGGAGTTCAGGAGGAACGCTAAATTGTCACAATTTGCGAGGGACGTCAAGAAAGTCCAGCCTCTTCTTCGATTAGGGACTAGGTTTATCGTGCATAATGGCAAGGCCACGTGCTTCTGGCTGGACATTTGGTGTGAGGATGGTAGACTTCGGGACAGCTTCCCAGCACTATTTGCGATCGCCGAGAATCATAGTGCCAAGGTGGCTGATCTTTGGCGGCAGGGGCAATGGTCACCTCGGTTCCGGAGACCCTTAGGGGACTCGGAAAACAGCGAATGAGAAGACCTTTGCACTAAACTGAGAGGGTACCACCTTAGTCCTGATAGGGATGAGGTCGTATGGCGATTGGAGCCGCCAGGACAATTTTCAACAGGGTCGCTGTATAAGGAGATATCCAACTCCACGACTCCATGCGACTTGTATGGGCTGTGGGGAGCACGCTTTCCGTCCAAAATCAAGATCTTCTGATGGCAAGCCGCCCACAATAGAATCACGAGTAGGGATCAGGTGCAAAAACGACATGGCCCCGGAGATGGCAAATGCATCTGGTGCGGGGAATGCGAAGATCGGGATCATATTTTATTTCAATGCATCACGGCTCGATTTATGTGGAATGCCGTACGTTCGCTGACGGGCTCTTCTTGGAACCCAAGTGGGTTCCCAGATTTTTACCGGCTTGCATCAGCCACTACCGGGAGGGATAGGAGGATTACATGGCTAGGGTTTGGGGCTCTTGCTTGCTCTCTTTGGACCACGAGAAACAAAGCATTAATAGAGGGAGTATTTATCAGGCATCTCGCTGATATACTATACAAAATGATGTCTTTCTTGCAGCCGTGAAAGCTACTGGCAAAGCAACGGGACAAAGGACTCGTGGAGGAGCTCGTCAAAAGGGTACGGGCAAGATGCACTAAGCTTCGACGCTCCACATAGGGACATCAATGACATACCTCTACATGTCGCCCTTAACTACCTTAAGAGCTAGCACAGTTTACCCGCCTTTACTAGCGCTACGCCACTATGTATTTGCCTCCGGGCTTGTATCCCTGTATTCCTGTACTTTCGCTTTGTTGTTTTGCCGTGGCCGTTTGGCAGACTTGTTGGATTCGTGAGGGTCTCATTTTAAGGTCGGGCAAGCCCCTCTTTTCTAAAAAAAACATTGAAGCGGTGAGCAGCTCCATGCCCTAAAGACGGCCGGTACTCCACGTGTCCAAGCTCACCCACATACGTGCCAGCGTCGCCGAGGAGGAACCCGGCAGAAAAATATGGGAAATGGCGATGACGAGAAGGTGGAAGGCCTCCACCACGCTCGGCAGCCCCCGCACGGCGAGTCTTCTTCCTCCTCCCGCCACGCCACGAAGCGCCGACGCGCTCACGGCGCGGCAGCAGCCATGGCCGACCGCTTCTTCCCCAACGACCTCCCCGACTTCGTCGCCGAGGCACCCGACAGCGGCGACCCTCCCGCCGCCGGGCTCCGCGGCCTGCTCTCGCTCCCCTACCCCAGGTTCTCCGACCGGCTCCTCCGCGCCGCCCTCCGGCTCAAAGACAAGGCACGCCATCTTTGCTTCATTTCTTGTGTTGTGGTTCCATTTCGGGGCGCGCGCGCGAGGTGCTCGACTGATTGTTTGTGTCCTGCAGGTCGTGCAAGAGACATGGACTAGGACGGGGGGCCAGGTGACGGACTACACGCTCTACACGGGCGCGCTCGGGACGGCGCTCCTGCTGTTCAAGTCCTTCCAGGTCACCGGCGACCGCCGTGATCTCAACCTCGCTAGCGACATCGTCCAAGCCTGCGATGCCGCGTCACTTGGCCTGCCGTACAATGGCGACTCCTTCTCATTGTTTCAGTTTTGTAGTTTTGTTTGGTTAGATAGATTGTTCTGGTCGTTGTTAATTCATGTGAAATGATCGCCTGGTTGCAAGGCGCAGGTTCTTGACTTTCATATGTGGGAGGGCCGGCGTCTGCGCTCTCGGAGCAGTGATTGCAAAGCATTGCAATGATCAGTTGATGGAGACCAACTTTCTGAGCTCGTTTGATGAGGTGAAGCTTCTATTAAGCATAATTTCGGTTCTTGAGTCTGTATGTTAAATTCTGTGCTATTTTGCTACATGGTTGTAGAGCCACGGATGGTATACCTTATGTTGTAGACAGAGTTGTCTTACATTTGTGATCTTGTAGATAATTATCACAGAGAAAGTTCCAAATGAGCTGCTGTATGGAAGGGCGGGTTATTTGTGGGCTTGTTTGTTCCTGAATGAGCATCTCAGTGACAAGACAATTCCTGCCGAACACATTGTATGTTAACACTGTGATTCTGTTCCTCTTTTCACATTATTTGTTTCTGTAGAACAATGTAAAAGGTACAACTTATCTAATCATGCAAAACCGCTGCAATGAGGCAGAGTTCTGTGGCAAAGGACATAATTATGGAGGGAAGGAAGCTGTCGAACAAGGGGAGCTGCCCGCTGATGTATGAGTGGCATGGGAAGAAGTACTGGGGTGCTGCCCATGGACTTGCTGGAATCATGCATGTTCTCATGCACACTGAATTGAAGCTGGATGAGCAGGATGACGTGAAGAATACTCTGCGGTACATGATCAGTAACCGGTTTCCTAGTGGAAACTATCCCTCGAGTGAAGACAGTGAATCTGATCGCCTGGTGCATTGGTGCCATGGTGCCCCTGGTGTTGCTCTTACACTCGCTAAGGCATATCAGGTATTGCTGCATCTGTATGTAGTTTTTCTATAGGATCTTTATGAGCCAGTATACATCTTATTCACAGCACATATTCATACCCATCTGGGAAGTTGTGCATGCATCTCCACATAGGCAAGTTTGTTCAGGCCTCAGCAGGAGTTTTTACTGACGACCAATTAGGCTTTGGCACAAGTTGTAGCTATGACTGATGAGCAGCCAAGCAATAGTGTTCCATTAACTAAACTTTCCCTTTGATCACAGTGATGAGCTAACCGTTTGTGTTTCAGGTCTTCCAAGATGACCACTTCAAGCAGTCCGCTGCAGAGGCTGCTGAAGTTGTCTGGAACCGTGGTCTTCTCAAGCGAGTTGGAATATGCCACGGTATAAGCGGGAATGCCTATGTATTCCTCTCACTTTATAGGCTAACCGGCAATGTTGAGTACCTCTACCGGGCTAAGGCTTTTGCTTGCTTTCTGCTTGAAAATGCTGATCGATTGATTGCTGAGGAGGCCATGCATGGTGGTGACCGTCCGTTTTCATTGTTTGAAGGAAAGGCTGGGATGGCATATCTCCTTTTAGACATGGTTAACCCCTCAGAATCAAGGTTCCCCACCTATGAACTTTGAGTTCCAGCATCAATGTGTGTAGGCCCAGCGATCCGTCAGTCCAAACAGTCTATGTCAAAAATGATCTTACATTTTGGGACGGAGGGAGTACTTGTGTTCTTATCTACCCTGTAAAATGTACCTTAGTGCGGTTGATGTAAATTTTAGTGTTTCTGACTCTGCAAACTTGGACCTTTGTAAAATATGTTTGTGAGGGGGTTCTGGTAATAATGCTCATCTTTGTGTTGAATAGTGCCTATTGAATGAAATGAGTACTTTGGGATGCAAATGATACCATGGCCAGCAGCCAGGGCGATTCCTTTGGGATGAAATGTGGATGTGGCCTTTCCTTGCTTAAACTTTAAGATGTAGTCTTTTCTTTTAACAACGAGGAAGTGCTCCTTTTGATCCATGATCATGAACATTTGTATGTTCTCAACCTTGGCTCTCCACATTTCATTATTTCTAACGTACTTGTCTCAACCTTGACCATCCACATTTCATTATTTCTGATGTAGTTGGAAAACACCTCTAACCTTGAAACTATTGCACATGTACTTTGGGATTCATATCTGACTGCTGACTGTGTGTTTGTTTGGCTTTTTTCGAGGGGGTCAATGGAAATAACGAAGAGTAGAGGGGACAACGGGTCGCCCTGTCGAAGACCACACCCATGGGCGATAGGGTTGTCGGCAATACCATTCAGCTGTAACAGGAGGAGAAGGTGCATAGCAGTGTGGCGACCCAACCACGAAAGATGCTCGGGAATCCCCTACGCTAAAGTAGATCAAGGAGGAACTCCCATCTCACCGAGTCAAGAGCCTTTCGGATGTCGACTTTCAAAAGTAGGGTGGGGGTCTTACACTTATGGAGTCGGCGCCTGAGGTTCCTCACATACGCGAACTTATCGTGGATGCTTCTCGTCTTGATGAAAGCACTTTCGGCGTGGGAGACTAAGGTGCGCATATGACGGGTAAGCCTGATGGCGAGAATTTTTGCAATAATTTTGGTCACCATGTGGGTAAGGCTGATGAGGCGGTAGTCGGTGCTTTTCTCAGCACCCTCCTTCGGGAGGAGGGCAACATTCCTGGAGTTGAGCCAATGAAGATTGGAAGTGTGGAGGTTGACGAACAGGGGTATTACTTTCATGACATCATCCTTGATGATGCCCCAACACTTCTTGAAGAAGAGACCGGTGAACCCGTCTGGTCCGGGTGCATTGTCACCTGACATTGGTTTATGGCCTCTCGAACCTCCTCCTCGGAGATAGGTTCCCCAATAGAGGACAAATCTTGGGGATCCAAGTCAAGCTCGTCCGAATTGAAATCATTGTCCCTAGTGCCACCTTTGCTCATTACACTGGAGAAGTGTGCATGAATGATGCCCTCTTTGTGGTCATGCTTCGTGGCCCAACCATGGTTTGCTTGATCTAGTGGACATGGTTCTTTCTACGTCTTGCGTTGACCCGAAGATGGAAAAACATGGTCTTTGCTTCACCCTCCTTAAGATTGGAGAGGCTCGCACCTTTTTTTGTGTGCTCTCTCAAGCACCGCTAAACAAGTGACCCTCCTTTTGAGCGTTGCATGAAGGTGAAATTCAGCATGCGACTGAGATCGTTGTTCTTGCGCTATGTCAAGGTGTAGGATGATCCGAAGGACAACATGGTGCTGAATTTTGGCGTTAGAGAACAACCTCCGGCTCCATCAAAGAGGTGAGTGTCGGTTTTATTAAATTTGTGGTGAAGGGCTTGGTATGGTTCAGAATGATCAGACTGCTCACTCCAGATGTTAGAAACTACCTCATTGAAACCCGGAAGGGAAGCCCTAAAATTCTCGAATTTGAAAGTTCTCATCCGACGCGGCCCAACGGCATACGCAAGAGAGTGACTCGGAAACTGTTGATGCATCTTATATTGACATTCCTCTTATTTTTGTCATGGGCTCGATAAATTTGGTTGAAATCTTCCAAGGTGAACCACAGAACGCTATGCGATGGCTTTTGAGCAATGAGCTCGGCAAAGAAGGTATTTGAGAGTGGATGAAGTAGGGGGAAAATGCATTGCACCTCTCAGGTGCCACACACCCCTATATGAGCATAGCATTAAAAATAATATCACAAAATTTCAAAAAGAAAATCTGAAATTTTGGGATATCAAACCTGGGTGCCCGTTGTACACCTGTATTCAATTTTGTGGGGAGTGGGTGCCCGTGGTATATGCGGGGAAGGAAATACGGTCCGACATATGATCCATCCAATTTTTTTTCCTATACATAGGATTTTTTAAACTTTTTTACCGAGATTACCACGTGCATTCATTCCCCCTGAAAAACTGAACACAGGTGTACAATGGGCACCCAGGTTTGACATTCCAAATTTCAGAATTTTTTGAAATTTTCTGATATATTTTTTAGTGCTATATTCATATAGGGGTGCGTGGTACCCAAGAGCCACAAATCCTCCTCCATGAAGTAGGGCCATATACCGAAGTGATCTAGAAGTTGATCTCGGAGCCTTTGACATATACCATGGCCAAAATACAGAAAGTTGAGGCAGTAATGCAAGAAATATCCACAAGAGCTGATCATCCCACAGCATGAGCATTCCTCCACAAATAATTTTTTGAAACAAGGCCTCCACAAATAATTCATTTGTTGGTTGGATGCTCGTGCGTCCAGCCAACGGATGTTGGTCCCTTGCAGCATTATATAGTACTCCCTCCGTTCCATAATGTAAGACATTTTTTTGACACTACACTAGAGTCAAAAAACATCTTACATTATGGGACAGAGGGAGTACAACATAAAAACACATGCCTTCTTTGCTCTCACGCTCTCTCCACTCCCGGCAGAATCTTCGACTCTACTCCTTGGGGCCAAGATTGCAAGTCTCCTTCATTTGCAGCAGATCACCTTCTTGTCAGGTTCGCTCAACCTCAGCAGGGGCTGCTGCTGGTGTAACAAGCATCACTTCACTGGATGTGAGATGGGAAATCAGGCCGTTGATGGCGAACTTTCCCTCTACTATTGCCCACATGAACTCTTCCATGTACCAATATTTCTATTTTCTAGGAGTACAATAGTGAAGCCCGCAAGTTTGCTCATCCGGCTCTGAGTTCTTATAGTGAGGGTATTTTCAGAGCTCTCACCCGGGTAACAGGAATAGCCGTTGTCTGGTTTTTCATTCGATCCAAAATGAAACTTATCAAGGGTATGCAATTCATGCTGTGCTCTGTATTTGATCTGAATGAAAATTTGGCGCCATTTCTTTTGTTAAAATGATAAATAAAGGTAGCATCGCTAACATGCTCGCCGATGAGGCATTTGCAATCCAAGAACAGTTGACAAACATATCAACAGCCGATGGTTGCAAACATTATTAGTAGCATAGGCCGGCCTGACATCTGGTAAGGCCTTAACTAAAGCCCTCGTGGTTCAGACCTGGACTATTTTATGAAGCGCAGGAGCCACGAGTCACTCACTCCGTAACTGTCTTTGTTCAGGTAAACAGCACAAACAAACAAACAATTACCGCGGTGCAGAGTTTTAACTGAATGCTGTTCCGGGTGAGTTGAGAGGTTAAACAGATCTGAGCAGATGCTTGAAATGGCCTTGCAAGGCCCTGGTGCAGTGCTGATTGTTATCCACAGGAAAACATAAATCATTGTAGGATTTCAGGGTATCTGCGCTGAGCTATTTCTTGGATTCCAGGGAGCTCTGTGTTTGTCTATAGCTCGGCCTGCAGAAACACCAAGAGTGCATCAAGCCAAAACGGCACCATCAAAGAGACGACAAAGAGAGTGGGGAGCCATCTCGAATCATTCCCCACTACCAAAAGATTTCTCACTATCCTTTCATTTTGGGAATCAATTCCTCCTCCTGGCTATATAAAGTGAAGCATCACGCACTAGAGCTCCGGAGGCAAGCAGCAATGGCGCAGCAGATAGAGCACACCCACCTCCTCGTCCGTGGGCTCAACCTCCACCTTGCTCAAGTAGGCAAAGGTGAGGGCTTGTTTCCCCCTTCTTTTTGACATCGGCATCGCGAGTTGAGCTTGAGCTTGATGGTTCTGTGCTTTGTGTTGCTTGCAGATGAGCTTGGGACGGTGGTGTTCTTGCACGGCTTCCCGGAGATATGGTATACGTGGCGCCACCAGATGCTGGCCGTGGCCGCCGCCGGGTACCGCGCCATCGCGCCCGACAGCCGCGGCTACGGGCTCTCCGACCAGCCGCCGGAGGACGTGGAGGCCACCTGGGAGGACCTCGTCGCCGACGTGCTCGCCATCCTCGACGCCCTCTCCATCCAGAAGGTACGTAGTCACGGCATCCACTGCAGCGAACAGCTGACGTAGCCCGCCATGCTCGCTCCGTGGCATGACATGACCATCTTGTGCATGTGCTCCTGCCTCCAGGTGTTCCTGGTGGGCAAGGACTACGGCGCCATGCCGGCGTACGACTTCGCGCTGAAGCACCCGGACCGCACCCGCGGCGTCATGTGCATGGGCATCCCCTTCAGCCCGGGGCCCTTCAACTTCGACACCATGCCGGAGGGGTTCTACATCCTGCGGTGGCGCGAGCCCGACAGGGCGGAGGCCGACTTCGGCCGGCACGACGTCCGCCGCGTGGTGCGCACCATCTACATCCTCTTCTCCCGCAGCGACGTCCCGATCGCGGAGGAAGGGCAGGAGATCATGGACCTCGCCGACCTCTCCACGCCCCTGCCGCCGTGGTTCACCGAGGAGGACCTCGACGCCTACGCCGCGCTCTTCGAGAAGTCCGGCTTCCGCTACCCTCTCCAGATACCATACAGGTAGGTTAACCGGAGGTTCTTTGTGTCCTCAGCCATGGCCCATCGCCCATGGCACGATTATATTACAACGAAGAAGAAACAGATTGACGAACTCGACTGCTTCCATGATCGCAGGTCTCTGCACAGGATGACGAAGCACGTGGACCCCAAGTTCAAGGTCCCGGTGTTCATGGTGATGGGGGAGAAGGACTACTGCTTCAAGTTCCCTGGTTTCGAGACCGCCATGAGGAGCGGCGTCATGAACACCTTCGCGCCGGACCTCAAGATCACCTACATCCCGGAGGGGTGTCACTTCGTGCAGGAGCAGTTCCCGGACCAGATCAACGACCTCCTCCTCGGCTTCCTCAAGGACCATCCCTGATCTGTAATCCATCAACGGACGAGAGTGAGCTCCGGGCCAACGAATAAAGCTTCCGGCGCCATTGCTCTGCTTGAACCATGTCGCTCTGAATTTTCTTGGTCGTTAAAAATGGATAGTGTAATGTAATCGTGTCCATCTGGTTTTTCAGTTTTTGAATCCGGTAGCTCATCGGTTAAGAAACATTATATTTCTACAACGTACTCTTTTCATTAACTCAAAAAGATTTTTTTTTTAGAAAAGGAGGATGACCCCCGGCCTCTGCATCTGGGAGATGCATACGACCATTTTATTGATTATTCTCGAGGACCTTACAAAGTAGTACAACAATATGTCTGAATCCACCATCTTGGCAACATCTGCCACTACTCCTATCCATATGATGAAGGGGGTGCAAGCTGGACCAAATACCCAGACCTCTCACCTAAGCCTAACATCTAAACCCGGAGGCCCCGACCGAGCCACATACCGGGTTCGGGGCACAATCCGGTCTGACGCACTCACACGTGTCGTCGCCGCCATCTTCCACTAGTCCATCTTCAGAGCAGATTGAGGTGCCAACCTTGGTAGGATCCTCCGCCATCGACGCCATCAAGGCGCCAAACGACGACCACCATCTACGCTAGTCCATCTCCAAGCAGAAGGAGCGCTACCACAGGACGAAGACCGGCGGATAATAGGTGAAACGCTGCACACAATGCCGCCGCCAAACACCTCACACGCATCGCAAAGCGCCCACCATGCTTCCGAGGACCCCAGGCGACGCCTTCAAGAAGGAGCGCGACGAGGGTACGACGCCGTCGCCTGCAAGGGGAACTAGAGCTTTCGCCCAAAGGAAGATCACGGTGAAAGACGGGAAAGGACCTCGACAAGGCCTCCAAGAAGGGGACCGACGCCCAGCAAAGACGCCGCCATTGTCGTGGCCTCCGCCGACGGCCAAGGGTTTCCCCCGGTCCCGCCCCCATCCCATCCACCCAGCCAAAGACTGGCCAGGGGAGCGCACGCAGCCGGAGAAAGCGTTGGACTTCATCTCAGCAGGCACGCCGGGTGACGGGGCACCCCGGCCCACTGTAGTAGACGTCCACCGAGACCTCGCCGCCCGCACGGCCAAAGTCGCGGACCACCAGCACCCACGACCGTCGCCCGCCGAAGAGGCAACGCCGTCCACACCGCCCGAGGCCGCCGCCCCGGCATCCACCCACCGCACACATCCTGTCGAAACATGGAGAACAACCCACACCACCGCCACCAGGGAGCACCACACCGCGATCATCCAAGCCGGGCAGGACGAGGCAAGGCCACGCCGGCCAGATCTGGCGGATCCGGCAAACTGCGGCCCACCAGCCGCCAGATCGAGCAAGGCGACCGGATCTGATGGGCAGAGCCGTCCCCGGCGACAGACGCAGGGCGACAACGCCGGCGGCAGCCGCCGCAGCGGGCCGGCCTCGGCGGCCACCAGGGAACGGGCGGCGGCGCCCGATGCGGGGTGGGGGGCGGGCTCTCCAGAGGTCGAGGCAGGTGCGCGGGGAAGCCCCCGCCGCCGCCTACCGCCTCGCGGGCAAGCCCGACGACGGCTGCCGGCGGCGGCGGGGAGGAAGGAGAAGGAGAGAGCCAGTATCCAGTAATAAATGTAACGAGCTACAAAAGGGTACATACAACCAAGCATTTAACAAACTATATCCACCCCGATTTCTTCTCTAACATTGCTCTATCGGCTCTTCATTGAAATCACGGTAATACTAGTTCATTTTTGGAAGGTCGAATACAAGCTCATAGAAACCACTCAATGAAAAGATAAGTTTTATTTTGGGGGGCGGGGAGGATGAAAAGATAAGATACTACCTTAAAACTGGATCTTCAGTTTTGGAAGCCAAATGTCAAATAAAAGGTCATAGAGACCACTCAATGAAAAGATAAGATACTACCTGAAAACTGGAGTTGCGAGCATAGCTTGTTTCGCCTTGGCCATGCTTCATATGCACAGCCTGTTTGGAGGCCATGGCTCTGTCTAGAGTAAGCTAGGCTCAAGTGCTAGACTGCAGGTTTGAATCTGCAGGGAACAGGTTGGTGCTGTAAGTACTAATAATGAAGTAGCACTTAAATATCTCGTTTTCCTGGGACCATTCACAATGGCCGCTGGTACGGTGCTGACAACGTTGTTGCACCTAAAACTGCATGACGTTTCAGAAATGGAAAGTAGCATATATAGAATCTTTTCTTTCAGTGGTATTGTTTTTATATATTTATTATTTACAGTGACAGTAGTTAATTATTCTTCAGCGCTCATGCAGAGTAACCTTGCTATTGGGGAGATAACAAGTCATGCTTAGAGTACATATGCGGAAAACTTTTATCTAATCCTCATTGAAAATAGGGAAGATGCCGAATAATACTCGGCTTTAGCAAAAACCAGTAACTTGTAAAAGTAGACATTAATGTATACTTCATATGTCGCAGCATAGTCAACCAAGTCACCTTCACCAAAATAGAGGCAAACTCGAGCACTCCTTCTCGACAGGCACATCCATGGGTGTCTGCTTTGAAAGCAATAGGAGTGCTCAAGACCACAATTTTTAGAGCCTTTCTGACTCAACTTGAACTTCCGTTCCATGCAAATTTCCATGGCATGGCAATAACACGCATCTTCTTAAGCTACATGGCTCGCCAATAGTGGCACGAAACAGCTGAATTCTCTCAAGTGACACACCACTAAGCACAAACAATCTGAGAAATAATTCAAACTGACTCTGCACTTTTGATATGATAAAATTTATCTTGCTCTCGTTTCATGATCCTCATGTCAACAATTGGAACATAGCAAATCATTCAGATGCCTCGCTTATGGCCAGTCATTGCAATGAGAAAACCCTGCAAAACTTATTAATTACTAGCTCCTCATATGTTGAAGTCGAGGATTTGAAGTCGTTGTTAGTCGGCGAAGATGGCTCAGAAAAAAAATAGGCTGTAACTAGCAGGAAAAAAAGTATAGGTGCAAAGACGCAAGAGCTAACAATGAAAGAAAATAAAAGAAAAATCATAACTGGTCGCTACAACAGGAGCACTGGCTGTACAAGGAAGGGAAGGGACACTACTAGTCTTTGAGAGGAGTAGTTGGGCAGCATTAGGCCTTCATCAATTAGGCCGGCAACCTGATGTTGGAGAAAATTCTTCTATTGGGCACGTTCCAGATATGCCAAGCGACATATATATGACACTGCAAATTTTGTCCTTAAGTCTGGAAACAAAGCAGTAAAGCCAAGGGAGAAATGGTCCCGGCCTGGAGAATGCAATGGGCACCAAGCCAGGATGCTTGCGGCCTGTGAGGTGCCAAACTTCTTTAGACTAGCCGCAATGGATAGTAATATAGACTAGTAACATGCCTATGTTACTAGCCTCCCGCTCCCGCTAGGGTCCGCCGCCGCCGCCCCCGGCCGCCGACGGGCGCGCCCCGGCTCCCCCTCCCCCTCCCCTCCTCCCCGTACCCCCGCGCGTCGCCTCCCCGAGCGAGGCGACCAGGGGCTCCCCTTCCCTGCCCCTCCCAGTGGCCCCCCTCCTCTAATCCCCTCCTGCCGCCGCCAGCGTAGGCCTCCGGGCCTGGCTCGCATGATGCCGGCAGCGATGGCCCTGTTCTTTTCCTCCCTGTGTGGCGATGTAGCTCGGGCGATGGCGCCGGTGGCGGTGCACCCAGGCTGGCGTCGGATCCGGTGGCGGCTCCTCTTCGCAGGCGGCGCAGCTCCGGGTGGCAAGGTGGCGGTGGCGTGGCTGCTTGGCTACTGGGCGGCGCGATGGCCGGCGGCGGCGCCCTTCCGACCCAGGTCTGGGCCCTTTTGGGCCCCATCTGGGTCTGGGTGGGCCTGGCGTATGCTTTTCGGCGTCATCTCCGGCGGACGGAGGTGTGGCTTGGGCTGGGGGTGGCGGAGACCATGGCGCGTGTACTGCAGCGCAGCGACGGGAGCTTCACGAGCCCACTTCGGGCTCGCCGGGCAGGGGTGCCTGGTTTGCTCCTGAGCTACGTACAGTCGGTCACCGCCGAGGATGGTGGAGGTTGTCCCCTCCCACGTGGCTGCTGACTCTGCTACTCCTCGTTTCCAGCTGGTTCCTCTCGATCCCGCCGGTCTTGCTTCGCTTGTCACGGTGAGATGGCGATGGTGACTGCGAGTCCGTGGTGGCGCATATTGGTGGACGACAAGTATGGTGGAGCGCGATGGATCGTCTAGGGTCGTGGTTGGTTGGAGGTTGGGAGAAATCCTTGTCGACTTGTTTGGCACCGACGCGGTGACACCCATGGGCACCGACGCGGTGACGCCCATGGGCGCCGCCGTGCCTTCCTGAAGGGCGTCGGATATCCCCCTTCCCTCCCACGGCCCTTCGCGTACCGGGGGAAACCCTAGGCCATGTCCGTTAGCAGCGTCGTTGTCGTCGCCTTCCTTCTTGAAGGTGTTACTTGGTATGCGGCGTTTCGTGGTGCTAGGAGTGTGGTGGAATTCTCCGGCGGGCGCAGCGGTTGCTAGTCATCTTCGTTTTCGTTGATCCGCCGTTGTTGGCATTTCTTTTTCTTTTGTGTTTTCTCTTTTTTTTTGGGCGTGCCTGTGTTGCTTCTGCCCCAGCACCTATCGTTGGTTGTATCGATGTTGGTGCTTTGTAATACAAAGCAGGGGAAACCCTTTTTCGGTATATTACTACCTTACTACCTATATAGTGGAGAGTACATATGTGTGATAACATGCAACACTTTATTTATTAGGCTATAGACTCATCTTGCCTTGACATGTGTGATGTTACTCGTACTACTAGTAACTAACTATGTTACCACATGCCTCTCTTTCTTCATTTATTGCTTGTCATATCATCTATTTTATCTAGATACGTGTGATGTTACTATCTATATTATTTTCACTGTGGGTAGTCTTAGTGCAAGGAGACACGTTGAACAGATGCATAACTGACTCATCCTTGGCTTGTGTTCCATGGAGAGAACTGTGGGCACGTACGGTGAAGATCCAGTCTAATATGGTTGGATGCCAAAGACGCAAATGCTTCTTATTTCCGTATTCAAGCAAGTCATGAGAAGGGAACTTTTCATCAGGCATCTTAAAATGGAGTTTCGGTTATATTAAGACTCCCATGCTCAGGCAGTACATCATTGGTGTTGAGTATATTGATTATTAGGAAGTATATAATAGATTAGGATTTGGTCCTGCTTTGTCTTGTACTTCAAGTTGGTCATTGTACTCATATATATATGCCCACGAGGCTCAAGCAATACAAGAACGATTTCTCCAAATCCCC
>NC_057795.1:339836089-339850571 GCF_018294505.1 Triticum aestivum
AGCCTATGCATAATTAGGAAGCACACGAACATCATGAATACGCCCACGCAAATGATCACATCGGCAAATACAAAAGCCATGGAAAGATATTCCATCTTCGGAAGGGCCTCGACCTCTAGTTCTCCCGAGATGAATGTGCCGTGTTCGCCGCTTCCACCAAGATGGTGGTTCGTGATGGAGCTACTTGTCTTATTCTGGGAGAACCTCTGGCTTGATGGTCAGGTCATCTCAAAGATCGCGCCTGAGGTACTCATGTTGGGCTCTAGCCTTTACCAGGAAGAGGCGTACCGTTCGGGAAGCCCTGGACGATCACCACGGGATCTCGGATATCAAGAAAGTCCTCGGGCCGTTGTCTCTCTGGAATTATATCAAGATCTGGCAGTTGGTTAATGTTAGAGTTGTGTCGAATATAATGTACAAGGTAGGTTACAGTTGGACTCTGAGTAGTATTGTGTTTAGACAGGATATGGAGTCGTGTCCTAGTAGGACACTTGTATCCTAAGCCTTTTTTATATAGCGGGGGTAGACACACGATGTAATCTATGCCAAAATAATAGCACCGGAATGCAGGGGAAGCCGGCGGCATGTGCCGGTGTCTAGGGCAACCGGGTGCGGTATTGTGACGGTGTCACGGGGAGGAGTGCCCGTAGTCATGCCCCGGGGATGTAGCCATATCGGTGAACCTTGTTAACAAATCTCGGTGTCGTGCTCGTGTGATTGCTTGGTCCTCGAATGATCGACGGTATGCCTCGGATTTATTCTAACAAGTGGTATCATGAGCTAGGTTGTTCGGAGGCGGTGAGAGTTGATCTAAAGGAAGAAGATGCATCGACATAAATCTGCGGAAGCGGTCGTAATACGGGACGAATATCATCGGCGAGTTACCATCGAGGAAGGATTGGTCGTGCTGTAATCTTCAAGCAGTAATCAGAACGAGATGCAGACATCAGGCGAAAGCATTGGCGGCAGCAGACGTGCGGTGATTGATCGTGTTGATCCATCGGGCGAGCGTACAGGCAGGCGGCTGAAGCCAAGGGAAGCGACGCACGATGTGGGCTGGCCCACCGGGGCTAGCTGGTGCGTGTGGCAGCGTATGGCAGGGCTGCGGTGCAGGGCCGATCGACTCAGGAGATTTGTTTGAGGAAAAAAAGGAGACCGAGTCTCCATGTATGACGCGGATAGGCAGGCAATCAGTCAGCGAAAAGCGTATCCATTAGAGCAATACTCGCGTACGTATTTGACTCAAGAGCAGAACTAGCATCCCCGATTGCGGCCAATGCAGGGAGGAATCACGTGAAGACCAACTAGTTAACTAGTAGTACATATGTTGTGTACTTGGGCATCACATGGAAATCGCCGATAATCTTTCAAGGTTCCGTCATACAAAGAACCATGAAGCCAACAGGTACTAGGTTTGAGATGGAGAAGTTCGATGGAACTGAACATCTTGGGTTATGGCAGACAAGGGTGAAAATTTTGTTGGCACAACATGGATGCTTGAAGGCGTTGCGGGAAGTCATGTCAGCTAAGATGGAATTATCATGTGATGGATGGAAATTCGTGAGATGATTTGGGAGCCTTGAGTGTGTCGTTGCAGTCGGAGAAGTTCGGCTGGGTTGGACTAGATGGTCTGACGGATCGATGCAAGTCGATTGATACAGAAGACGGCGGTGGAATCGGCGAAGATGACATAGGAGCGTAATGCTGATGGTGACCGACTTCTGGGCGTGGAAACACGTGACACAGGCCCGAGGCTTGTGTGCCTTCGACAAGACTATGGCACGGGGTTGATTCAAGATGGCGTACGCTTGTGAGCTTGAACTCGACGGGGCGGGGGTGAAGGAAATATGCCCTAGAGGCAATAATAAAGTTATTATTTATTTCCTTATTTAATGATAAATGTTTATTATTCATGCTAGAATTGTATTAACCGGAAACATAATACATGTGTGAATACATAGACAAACTTAATGTCACTAGTATGCCTCTACTTGACTAGCTCGTTAATCAAAGATGGTTAAGTTTCCTAACCATATACATGAGTTGTCATTTGATTAACGGGATCACATTATTAGGAGAATGATGTGATTGACTTGACCCATTCCATTAGCTTGGCACTTAATCGTTTAGTATGTTGCTATTGCTTTCTTCATGACTTATACACGTTCCTATACCTATGAGATTATGCTACTCCTGTTTACCAGAGGAACACTTTGTGTGCTACCAAACGTCACAACGTAACTGGGTGATTATAAAGGTGCTCTACAGGTGTCTCCAAAGGCACATGTTGGGTTGGCGTATTTCGAGATTAGGATTTGTCACTCCGATTGTCGGAGAGGTATCTCTGGGCCCTCTCGGTAATGCACATCACTTAAGCCTTGCAAGCAATACAACTAATGAGTTAGTTGCGAGATGATGTATTACGGAACGAGTAAAGAGACTTGTCGGTAACGAGATTGAACTAGGTATTGAGATACCGACGATCGAATCTCGGGCAAGTAACATACCGATGACAAAGGGAACAACATATGTTGTTATGCGGTTTGACCGATAAAGATCTTCGTAGAATATGTGGGAGCCAATATGGGCATCCAGGTCCCGATATTGGTTATTGACCGGAAACGTGTCTCGGTCATGTCTACATAGTTCTCGAACCCGTAGGGTCCGCACGCTTAACGTTTTTTTGACTATATAGTATTATATGAGTTATGTATGTTGGTAACCGAATGTTGTTCGGAGTTCCGGATGAGATCATGGACATGACGAGGAACTCCGGAATGGTCCGGAGATAAAGTTTAATATATGGGATAATAGTTATTGATCTCCGGAAGGGTTCCGGAATTCACCGGAAGGGGTTCCGGATGTTTCCCGAAATGTTTGGGTACGAGAACACGTTATTTGGGCCAAAGGGGAAAGCCCATGAGGTTTTTGGAACGTGTAAAAGGAAGTTTTGCGGAGACCAGAGGCTAGACGCCAGGAACCCTGGCGTCTAGGGGGTAGACGCCGGGAACCCTGGCGTCTAGCCCTGGAGTCCGTGTAGGACTCTTGCCTTTCGGGCAAAACCGACTTTGAGGAGGCTTTTACTCCAAGTTTCGACCCAAGGGCTGAACATATAAATAGAGGGGCGGGGCTAGCACCAAAGACACATCAAGAAACACCAAGCCGTGTGCCAGCAACCCCGTCCCCTCTAGTTTATCCTCTGTCATAGTTTCCGTAGTGCTTAGGCGAAGCCCTGCGGAGATTCTTCTTCACCAACACCGTCACCACGCCGTCGTGCTGCCGGAACTCATCTACTACTTCGCCCGTCTTGCTGGATCGAGAAGGCGAGGATGTCATCGAGCTGAACGTGTGCAGAACTCGGAGGTGCCGTGCGTTCGGTACTTGGATCGGTCGGATCGTCAAGACGTACGACTACATCAACCGCGTTGATAAACGCTTCCGCTTAGCGATCTTCAAGGGTATGAAGATACACTCCCCCTCTCGTTGCTATACATCACCATGATCTTGCGTGCGCATAGGAAATTTTTTGAAATTACCACGTTCCCCAACAGTGGCATCCAGGCCAGGTTTTATGCGTAGATGTCATATGCACGAGTAGAACACAAGTGAGTTGTGGGCGATATAAGTCATACTGCTTACCAGCATGTCATACTTTGGTTCAGCGGCATTGTGAGATGAAGCGGCCCGGACCGACATTACGCGTACGCTTACGCGAGACTGGTTTCACCGCTACGAGCACTCGTTGCTTAAAGGTGACCGGCGGGTGTCTGTCTCTCTCACTTTAGTTGAACCGAGTGTGGCTACGCCCGGTCCTTGCGAAGGTTAAAACAGCACCAACTTGACAAACTATCGTTGTGGTTTTGATGCATAGGTAAGAACGATTCTTGCTCAACCCGTAGCAGCCACGTAAAATTTGCAACAACAAAGTAGAGGACGTCTAACTTGTTTTTGCAGGGCATGTTGTGATGTGATATGGTCAAGACGTGATGCTATATTTTATTCTATGAGATGATCATGTTTTGTAACCAAGTTATCGGCAACTAGCAGGAGCCATATGGTTGTCGCTTTATTGTATGCAATGCAATCGCCCTGTAATGCTTTACTTTATCACTAAGCGGTAGCGATAGTCGTAGAAGCATAAGATTGGCGTAACGACAACGATGCTACGATGGAGATCAAGGTGTCGCGCCGGTGACGATGGTGATCACGGCGGTGCTTCAGAGATGGAGATCACAAGCACAAGATGATGATGGCCATATCATATCACTTATATTGATTGCATGTGATGTTTATTTTTTATGCATCTTATCTTGCTTTGATTGACGGTAGCATTATAAGATGATCCCTCACTAAATTATCATAGTAAAAGTGTTCTCCCTGAGTATGCACCGTTGTGAAAGTTCTTCGTGCTGAGACACCACGTGATGATCGGGTGTGATAGGCTCTACGTTCAAATACAACGGGTGCAAAATAGTTGCACACGCGGAATGCTCAGGTTAAACTTGACGAGCCTAGCATATAACAGATATGGCCTCGAAACACGGAGACCGAAAGGTCGAGCGTGAATCATATAGTAGATATGATCAACATATTGATGTTCACCGTTGAAACTACTCCATCTCACGTGATGATCGGACATGATTTAGTTGATATGGATCACGTGATCACTTAGAGGATTAAAGGGATGTCTATCTAAGTGGGAGTTCTTAAGTAATATGATTAATTGAACTTAAATTTATCATGAACTTAGTCCTGGTAGTATTTTGCAAATTATGTTGTAGATCAATAGCGTGCATTGTTGCTTTCATATGTTTATTTTGATATGTTCCTAGAGAAAATTGTGTTGAAAGATGTTAGTAGCAATCATGCGGATTGGATCCGTGATCTGAGGTTTATCATCATTGCTGCACAGAAGAATTATGTCCTTAATGCACCGCCAGGTGATGGACCTATTGCAGGAGCAGATGCAGATGTTATGAACGTTTGGCTAGCTCAATATGATGACTACTTGATAGTTTAGTGCACCATGCTTAACGACTTAGAATCGAGGCTTCAAAGACGTTTTGAACGTTATGGACCATATGAGATGTTCCAGGAGTTGAAGTTAATATTTCAAGCAAATACCCGAGTTGAGAGATATGAAGTCTCCAACAAGTTATATGGCTAAAAGATGGAGGAGAATCGCTCAACTAGTGAGCATGTGCTCAGATTGTCTGGGTACTACAATCGCTTGAATCAAGTGGGAGTTAATCTTCCAAATAAGATAGTGATTGACAGAGTTCTCTAGTCACCATCACCAAGTTAGTAGAACTTTGTGATGAACTATAGTATGCAAGGGATGACGAAAACGATTCCCGAGCTCTTCGTGATGTTGAAATCGATGAAGGTAGAAATCAAGAAATAGCATCAAGTGTTGATGGTTGACAAGATCACTAGTTTCAAGAAAAGGGCAAAGGGAAAGAAAGGGGAACTTCAAGTAGAATGACAAGCAAGTTGTCACTCCCACGAAGAAGCCCAAAGCTGAACCAAAGCCTGAAACTGAGTGCTTACACTACAAAGGAAATGGTCACTGGAAACGGAAATACCCTGAATATTTGGTGGATAAGAAGGATGCCAAAGTGAACAAGGGTATATTTGATATACAGGTTATTGATGTGTGCCTTACTAGTGTTTATAGTAGCCCCTGAGTATTTGATACTTGTTCGGATGCTAAGATTAGTAACTCGAAACAGGAGTTACAGAATAAACAGAGACTAGTTGAAGGGGAAGTGACGATGAGTGTTGGAAGTAGTTCCAAGATTGATATGATCATCATCGCACACTCCTTATACTTTCGGGATTAGTGTTAAACCTAAATAAATGTTATTTGGCGTTTGCGTTGAGCATGAATATGATTTGATCATGTTACAGTTATTCATTTGAAGTCAGAGAATAATTGTTGTTCTGTTTACATGAATAAAACCTTCGATGGTCATACACACCAACGAAAATGGTTTGTTGGATCTCGATCGTTGTGATACACATATTCATAATATTGAAGCCAAAATATGCAAAGTTAATAATGATAGTGCAACTTATTTGTGGCACTGCCGTTTTAGGTCATATTGGTGTAAAGCGCATGAAGAAACTCCATGCTGATGGGATTTTGGAATCACTTGATTATGAATCACTTGATGCTTGCGAACCATGCCTTATGACTAAAACTCCGTTCTCCGGAACAATAGAACGAGCTAGTGACTTATTGGAAATAATACATACCGATGTATGCGGTCCAATGAGTGTTGATGCTCGTGGCAGATATCGTTATTTTCTGACCTTCACAAATGATTTGAGCAGATATGAGTATATCTACTTAATGAAACACAAGTCTAAAACATTTGAAAAGTTCAAAGAATTTCAGAGTGAAGTGGAGAATCATCGTAACAAGAAAATAAAGTTTCTACGATCTGATCGTGGAGGTGAATATTTGAGTTACGAGTTTGGCCTTCATATAAAACAATGTGGAATAGTTTCACAGCTCACGCCACATGGAACACCATAGCGTAATGGTGTGTCCGAACGTCATAACCACACTTTATTGGATATGGTGCGATCTATGATGTATCTTATCAATTTACCACTATCGTTTTGGGGTTATGCATTAGAGACAGTTCATTCACTTTAAATAGGGTACTATCAAAATCCGTTTGAGACGACGCCTTATGAACTGTGGTTTGGCAAAAAACCAAAGTTATCGTTTCTTAAAGTTTGGGACTGCGATGCTTATGTGAAAAAGTTTCAACCTGATAAGCTCGAACCCAAATCGGAGAAGTGCGTCTTCATAGAATATCCAAAGGAAACTATTGGGTACACTTTCTATCACAGATCTGAAAGCAAGATATTTGTTGCTAAGATGGATCCTTTCTAGAGAAGGAGTTTCTCTAAAAAGAAGTGAGTGGGAGAAAAGTAGAACTTGATAAGGTAATAGTACCTTCTCCTGAATTGGAAAATAGTTCATCGCTGAAATCAGTTCCAGTGATTCCTACACCAATTAGTGAGGAAGCTAATGATGATGATCATGAAACTTCAGATCAAGTTATTACAGAACCTCGTAGGTCTTCCAGAGTACGGTCCGCACTAGAGTGGTACGATAATCCTGTTCTGGAAGTCATGTTACTAGACCATGATGAACCTACGAACTATGAGGAAGCGATGATGAGCCCAGATTCCGCAAAATGGCTAGAGGCCATGAAATCTGAGATAGGATCCATGTATGAGAACAAAGTGTGGACTTTGGTGGACTTGCCTGATGATCGGCAATCCATAGAAAATAAATGGATCTTCAAGAGGAAGACGGACGTTGATAGTAGTGTTACTATCTACAAAGCTTGAATTGTCGCAAAAAAGTTTTCGACAAGTTCAAGATGTTGAATACAATGAGATTTTCTCACTCGTATCGATGCTTAAAAGTCTGTCCGAATCATGTTAGCAAATTGCCGCATTTTATTAAATCTGGCAAATGGATAAACAAAACTGCATTCCTTAATGGATTTATTAAAGAAGAGTTGTATATGATACAACCATAAAGGTTTTGTCAATCCTAAAGGTGCTAACAAAATATGCAAGCTCCAGCGATCCATCTATGGACTGGTGCAAGCATCTCAGAGTTGGAATATACGCTTTGATAAGTTGATCAAAGCATGTAGTTTTAATACAGACTTGCGGTGAAGCCTGTATTTACAAGAAAGTGAGTGGGAGCACTACAGCCTTTCTGATAAGTATATGTGAATGACATATTGTTGATCAGAAATAATGTAGAATTATTCTGTAAAGCATAAAGGAGTGTTTGAAAGGAGTTTTTCAAAGAAAGACCTCGGTGAAGCTGCTTACATATTGAGCATCAAGATCTATTGAGATTGATCAAGACGCTTGATAAGTTTTTCAATGAATACATACCTTGACAAGATTTTGAAGTAGTTCAAAATGGAACAGTCAAAGAAAGAGTTCTTGCCTGTGTTACAAGGTGTGAAATTGAGTAAGACTCAAAGCCCGACCACGGTAGAAGATAGAAAGAGAATGAAAGTCATTCCCTATGCCTTGGACATAGGTTCTATAAAGTATGCCATGCTGTGTACCAGATCTATTATATACCATACACTGATTTTGGCAAAGGAATACAATTTTGATCTAAGAGTAGATCACTGGACAGCGGTCAAGAATATCCTTAGTGAGGACTAAGGAGATGTTTCTCGATTATGGAGGTGATAAAAGAGTTCGTCGTAAAGAGTTACATCGATGCAAGCTTTTACACCGATCCAGATGACTCTAAGTCTCAATCTGGATACATATTGAAAGTGGGAGCAATTAGCAAGAGTAGCTCCGTGCAGAGCATTATAGACATAGAATATTTGCAAAATACATACGGCTCTGAATGTGACAGACCCATTGACTAAGCTTCTCTCACGAGCAAAACATGATCACACCTTAGTACTCTTCGGGTGTTAATCACATAGCGATGTGAACTAGATTATTGACTCTAGTAAATCCTTTGGGTGTTGGTCACATGTCGATGTGAACTATGGGTGTTAATCATATACAGATATGAATATTGGTGTTAAATCACATCGCGATGTGAACTAGATTATTGACTCTAGTGCAAGTGGGAGACTGAAGGAAATATGCCCTAGAGGCAATAATAAAGTTATTATTTATTTCCTTATTTAATGATAAATGTTTATTATTCATGCTAGAATTGTATTAATCGGAAACATAATACATGTGTAAATACATAGACAAACTTAATGTCACTAGTATGCCTCTACTTGACTAGCTCATTAATCAAAGATGGTTAAGTTTCCTAACCATATACATGAGTTGTCATTTGATTAACGGGATCACATTATTAGGAGAATGATGTGATTGACTTGACCCATTCCGTTAGCTTAGCACTTGATCGTTTAGTATGTTGCTATTGCTTTCTTCATGACTTATACACGTTCCTATAACTATGAGATTATGCAACTCCCGTTTACCGGAGGAACACTTTGTGTGCTACCAAACGTCACAACGTAACTGGGTGATTATAAAGGTGCTCTACAGGTGTCTCCAAAGGTACATGTTGGGTTGGCGTACTTCGAGATTAGGATTTGTCACTCCGATTGTCGGAGAGGTATCTCCGGGCCCTCTCGGTAATGCACATCACTTAAGCCTTGCAAGCAATACAATTAATGAGTTAGTTGCGAGATGATGTATTACGGAACGAGTAAAGAGACTTGTCGATAACGAGATTGAACTAGGTATTGAGATACCGACGATCGAATCTCAGGCAAGTAACATATCGATGACAAAGGGAACAACGTATGTTGTTATGCGGTTTGACCGATAAAGATTTTCGTAGAATATGTGGGAGCCAATATGGGCATCCAGGTCCCGCTATTGGTTATTGACTGGAAATGTGTCTCGGTCATGTCTACATAGTTCTCGAACCCGTAGGGTCCGCACGCTTAACGTTTCGTTGACTATATAATATTATATGAGTTATTTATGTTGGTAACCGAATGTTGTTCAGAGTTCCGGATGAGATCATGGACATGACGAGGAACTCCGGAATGGTTCGAAGATAAAGTTTAATATATGGGATAATAGTTTTTGATCTCCGGAAGGGTTCCGGAATTCACCGGAAGGGGTTCCGGATGTTTCCCAAAATGTTTGGGTACGAGAACACGTTATTTGGGCCAAAGGGGAAAGCCCACGACGTTTTTGGAAAGTGCAAAAGGAAGTTTTGCGAAGACCAGAGGCTAGACGCCAGGAACCCTGGCGTCTAGGGGGTAGACGCCGGGAACCCTGGCGTCTAGCCCTGGAGTCCGTGTAGGACTCTTGCCTTTCGGGCAAAACCGACTTTGAGGAGGCTTTTACTCCAAGTTTCGACCCAGGGCTCAACATATAAATAGAGGGGCAGGGCTAGTACCAAAGACACATCAAGAAACACCAAGTCGTGTGCCGGCAACCCCGTCCCCTCTAGTTTATCCTCCATCATAGTTTCTGTAGTGCTTAGGCGAAGCCTTGCGGAGATTGTTCTTCACCAACACCGTCACCATGCCGTCGTGCTGCCGGAACTCATCTACTACTTCGCCCGTCTTGCTGGATCGAGAAGGCGAGGACGTCATCAAGCTGAACGTGTGCAGAACTCGAAGGTGCCGTGCGTTCGGTACTTGGATCGGTCGGATCGTCAAGACGTACGACTACATCAACCGCGTTGATAAACGCTTCCGCTTAGCGATCTTCAAGGGTATGAAGATACACTCCCCCTCTCGTTGCTATACATCACCATGATCTTGCGTGCGCATAGGACTTTTTTTGAAATTACTACGTTCCCCAACAGGGGGTGGACTGATCATCTACCATTGAGTCATGTTGAAGGTGGAGCTTGATTGAGGGGCTACGGCGTAAGTCGGCAGAGAGTTGAAGCCTATTCAAGGGGGGAAAAGCGAGAGGCACATAGTTCAGACTGGAGCCCAGTGGTCTGATGGAAGCGTGAAACTCGTCATCGGCTGGTGATGATCGGTGGTACTCTGCAGTGGGGGTTGAGTGGTGTGGTTTCGCGACCCTTGAGACTCGACCGGGACAGTGGAGGCTCGACGTGGTAATAGTGGCGAGGTGTGCAGTATGCACGGGACATGGAGATGGGCCAGGGCTCTGGTGGTCATACATGTGGTGAGACAACTGCGAATTTGACTCGGGGTGACTACAAGCAATGGTGAAATTCCTTCAAGTTTCAGACACGCGGTCAAGAAAGGAGCGGTGATATTGAGTTCAGGTAACTCTTATGTGTGACACCCAATATGTGAGTTGTTCACTTTAATGCAGGTCAGTGATCAGTGTGTGAAGGCGTTGGACTGATATTCTGGAAGTCGGGAGCGCAAAATAGAGTAAAGAGGAACTTAATTTTGCTCGAGTGTTAACTGTGGTCAAGAAAAGAAGGGACTACAAGTGCAGCTGGAGGCACATGGAGTCTTTGGAGTAGCAGCGATACTCATGGGACAAGCTCAAGTCCAATGTACATGGAAGTTTGACGCATTGATGAATTCAAGGTGGTGGAGAATATTCGCCAAGGTGGAGTTTGTTAGAGTTGTGTCGAATATAGTGTACAAGGTAGGTTACAGTTGGACTCTGAGTAGTATTGTGTTTAGACAGGATATGGAGTCGTGTCCTAGTAGGACACGTGTATCCTAAGCCTCTCTTATATAGCGGGGGTAGACACACGATGCAACCTATGCCAAAATAATAGCACCGGAACGCAGGGGAAGCCAGCGGCATGTGCCGGTGTCCAGGGCGACCGGGTGCGGTATTGTGACGGTGTCACGGGGAGGAGCGCCCATAGTCATGCCCTGGGGATGTAGCCATATCGGTGAACCTCGTTAACAAATCTCGGTGTCGTGCTCGTGTGATTGCTTGGTCCTCGAATGATCGACGGTATGCCTCGGATTTATTCTAACAAGTGGTATCATGAGCTAGGTTGTTCGGAGGCGGTGAGATTTGATCTAAAGGAAGAAGATGCATCGACATAAATCTGTAGAAGCGATCGTAATACGGGACGAATATCATCGGCGAGTTACCACCGAGGCAGGATTGGTCGTGTTGTGATCTTCAAGCAGTAATCAGATCGAGATGCAGACACGAGGAGAAAGCATCGGCGACAGCAGACGTGCGGCAATTGATCGTGTTGATCGATCGGGCGAGCGTACAAGCGGCGCGGCTGAAGCAAAGGCAAGCGACGCACGATGTGGGCTGGCCCACCGGGGCTAGCTGGTGCATGTGGCAGCATATGGCAGGGCTGCGGTGCAGGGCCGATCGACTCAGGAGATTTGTTTGGGAAAAAAAGAGGAGACCGAGTCTCCATGTATGACGCGGATAGGCAGGCAATCAGTCAGCGGAAAGCGTATCCATCAGAGCAATACTCGCATAGGGATTTGACACAAGAGCAGAACTAGCATCCCCGATTGCGGCCAATGCAGGGAGGAATCACGTGAAGACCAACTAGTTAACTAGTAGTACACATGTTGTGTACTTGGGTATCGCGTGGAAATCGCCGATAATCTTTCAAGGGTCCGTCATACAAAGAACCATGAAGCCAACAGGTACTAGGTTTGAGATGGAGAAGTTCAATGGAACTGAACATCTTGGGTTATGGCACACAAGGGTGAAAATTTTGTTGGCACAACATGGATGCTTGAAGGCGTCGCGGGAAGTCATGTCAGCTAAGATGGAATTATCATGTGATGGATGGAAATTCGTGAGACGATTTGGGAGCCTTGAGCATGTCGTTGCAATCGGACAAGTTCAGCTGGGTTGGACTAGATGATCTGATGGATCAATGCAAGTCGATTGATACAGAAGACGGTGGTGGAATCGGCGAAGACGACATAGGAGCGTGATGCTGATGGTGACCGACTTCTGGGCGTGGAAACACGTGACACAAGCCCGAGGCTTGTGTGGCTTCAATAAGACTATGGCGCGGGGTTGATTCAAGATGGCGTACGCATGTGAGCTTGAAGTCGATGGGGCGGGGGTGGACTGATCATCTACCATTGAGTCATGTTGAAGGTAGAGCTTGATTGAGGGGCTACTGCGTAAGTCGACAGAGAGTCAAAGCCTATTCAAGGGGAAAAAGCGAGAAGCACGTAGTTCGGACTGGAGCCCAGTGGTCTGATGGAAGCGTGAAACTCGTCATCGGTCGGTGATGATTGGTGGTACTCTGCAGTGGGGGTTGAGTGGTGTGGTTTCGCGACCCTTGAGACTCGACCGGGACAGCGGAGGCTCGACGCGATAATAGCGGCGAGGTGTGCAGTATGCACGGGACATGGAGACGAGCCGGGGCTCTGGTGGTCATACATGTGGTGAGACAACTGCGAATTTGACTCGGGGTGATCGGGTGCGGTATTGTGACGGTGTCACGGGGAGGAGCGCCCGTAGTCATGCCCCGGGGATGTAGCCATATCGGTGAACCTCGTTAAAAAAATCTCGGTGTCGTGCTCGTGTGATTGCTTGGTCCTCGAATGATCGACGATATGCCTCGGATTTATTCTAACAGTTAACATGATGCATCTCGCTCCCCACCCGGTCATCCAGCCAATGGGTTGATGCGTCTGGAAGCATCTTCAATCTCAAATCACCTCGCCCATCTCCTCGACACGGTCAACTCGGAAGCTAGGCTATGGGCTCTGGTGGGCGCGGCTTGGCCTCTGAGTTTCCTCCCGAGGGAGTCACAACTAGCGTCTACAGGCGGTGTGGTGTGCAGGAACGGTGGCCTTCATTGGGCTATTGTACGTTGGATGTGGTTTTCATTGGGCTACTTTACGTTTGAGTGTATCCTTGTTAGGGCTTGTGATGACTCTTTTCTCAATCAATGCAACAAAACGTAAAGCTTTTCTCGAAATAGATACGGCTTTGCTCAATGACGATGTCTGCCTTTCATGAGCCAAAACAGGTGGTTATAATGTTGTCCCAAATATGGCTCCCTACAACCTGTATTAATTATCGATCAACGGATGTATGTAGCATTGAAGTAATCCTAGATACATTTGTTTAAGAGATAATTACTATGGCACTAGCGGTTGGGGTCCGCCATTGCTAGCCGCTTGAGAGGAAGCTATGCGCACCTCATCATTATGTTAGATTTTTTTAAAAATATTCTTGCATCACATGAACATCACAACCATCTTAAAAGAAAAAAGAAAGAGCCAGGAAAAACTCTTATCGAAAAAGGTCTCCCCACCATTTTTAAAACACTAAAAAGACCTTTGTGACCAACCAGCATGCGACACATGGCGTAGCTGGTTGGCCACCATTCTAGTGCCTCTTAATGGGTTTAATGGAGAGAGTAGTTTTTATGTAATTTACTAGTACTATACTAGCAATGCCCGCGCGGCGGCACGCGGCGCCCCGTCGATTCATTGTGTTTATATATTGTTTGTATGTATTGTTTACAGCGGAACTCAATTACAGCAAGAGACCTAGATAGGTGAGTGATGTTTTGGTTTGTTCAAAAGTCAGACCTCTTCATCATATATATGATTATTTCTCGTTTCTTTTTTCATAATAATTGCTGAAAGTAATTGATATTATGAAATTAAATATCCATCGAACAACAATGAGAGCTCTAGGATATAGAAGAACTAATATGTGTGCACAAATCTTTATTCAATGTTGCAATAATGCTTAAGTAGTAAAAGAAGATGAGACAATATACCTGAAAAGAAACATGCACATCCTTGTTTGGTTTTGTTATTGCATACAATTTCTTATTTGTACCTACTGTTGAACGGTGTACTTCTTTCTTGCTATATTGGTCTATATTTCCTTTATATTGGTTGAAGGAAGCAAAAGCTTAAAATGTTTCCTTGGCTATGTTGTTGGGCTAGATGCTCGCTAAAAGTGTTTGAGTGTTTTAGTAGAATAGGACCCCTTGACAATTCTTCCTTGTATACAAAACAAATGTTACAGT